>NW_025791666.1:0-35000 GCF_921293095.1 Ischnura elegans
ATAAGTCTTAATTTTAATTTTTTCACTTTAAGTACTGAATTCCCGTTTGTAAGAAGAATATTCGTATCAGTCTAATTTTTAATTTTTTCACTTTTAATACTAAATTCGCTTTTGCAAAAGGAATATTGGTATCCCAGTCTAACTTAAAATTTTTTCACTTTTAGTACTGAAATCGCGTTTGCAAGAAGAATATTCGTATCGAAGTCTAATTTTTAATTTTTCCACTTTTAGTACTGAATTCGAGTTTGCAAGAAGAATATTCGTATCGAAGTCTAATTTTTATTTTTTTCACTTTTAGTACTGAATGCGCGTTTGCAACAAGAATATTCATATCCCAGTCTAATTTTTTATTTTTTCACTTTTAATACTGAATTCGCTTTTGAAAGAAGAATATTCATATCCCAGTCTAACTTTAAATTTTTTCACTTTTAGTACTGAAATCGCGTTTGCAAGAAGAATATTCGTATCAAAGTCTAATTTTAAATATTTTTGCTTTTAGTACTGAATTCGCGTCTGCAATAAGAATATTCGTATATAAGTCTTAATTTTAATTTTTTCACCTTAAGTACTGAATTCGCGTTTGTAAGAAGAATATTCGTATAAGAGTCTAATTTTTAATTTTTTCACTTTTAATACTAAATTCGCTTTTGCAAAAGGAATATTCGTATCCCAGTCTAACTTAAATTTTTTTCACTTTCAACACTGAAATCGCGTTTGCAAGAAGAATATTCGTATCGAAGTCTAATTTTTATATTAATCTCTTCTAGTACTGAATTCGAGTTTGCAAGAAGAATATTCATATCCTAGTCTCATTTTTAATTTTTTCATTTTTAATACTGAATTCGCTTTTGAAAGAAGAATATTCATATCCCAGTCTAACTTTAAATTTTTTCACTTTTAGTTCTGAAATCGCGTTTGCAAGAAGAACATTCGTATCGAAGTCTAATTTTAAATATTTTCATTTTTATTACTGAATTCGCGTCTGCAAGAAGAATATTCGTATCGAAGTATAATTTTTAATTTTTTCACTTTTAATACTATATTCGCATTTGCAAGAAGAATATTCGTATCCCAGTCTAACTTTAAATTATTTCACTTTTAGTACTGAAATCGGGTTTGCAAGAAGAATATTCGTATCGAAGTCTAACTTTTAATTTTTTCACTTTTAATACTGAATTCGCTTTTGCAAGAAGAATATTCGTATCCCAGTCTAACTTTAAATGGTTTCACTTTTAGTACTGAATATACGTTTGCAACAAGAATATTCGCATCGAAGTCTAATTTTAAATATTTTCACTTTTAGTACTGAATTCGCGTTTGCAGGAAGAATATTCGTATCGAAGTCTAATTTTAAATATTTTCACTTTTAGTACTGAATTCACGTCTGCAAGAAGAGTATTCGTATCTAAGTCTAATTTTTATTTATTTCACTTCTAGTACTGAATTCGCGTTGGTAAGAAGAATATTCGTATGAGAGTCTAATTTTTTATTTTTTCACTTGTAATACTAATTTCGCTTTTGCAAGAAGAATATTCGTATCCCAGTCTAACTGTAAATTTTTTCACTTCTAGTGCTGAAATAGCGTTGGCAAGAAGAATATTCCTATTGAAGTCTAATTTTTAATTTTTTCTCTTTTAGTACTGAATTCGCGTTTGTAAGAAGACTATTTGTATCAGAGTCTAATTTTTTATTTTTTCACTTTTAATACTAAATTCGCTTTTGCAAGAAGAATATTCGTATCCCAGTTTTACTTTAAATTTTTTCACTTTTAGTACTGAAATCGCGTTTGCAAGAAGAGTATTCGTATCTAAGTCTAATTTTAAATATTTTCACTTTTAGTACTGAATTCGCGTTTGCAAGAATAATATTCGTATCGAAGTCTAATTTTTAATTTTTTCACTTTTAGTAATGAATTCGTGTTTGCAACAAGAATATTCATATCCCAGTCTTATTTTTAATTTTTTTACTTTTAACACTGAATTCGCGTTTGCAAGAAAAATATTCGTATCAGAGTCTAATTTTTAATATTTTCACTTTTAGTACTGAATTCGCGTTTGCAAGAAGTATATTCGTATCGAAGTCTAATTTTTAATTTTTTCACTTTTAGTACTGAACTCGCGTTTGCAACAAGAATATTCATATCCCAGTCTAATTATTAATTTTATTATTTTTAACCCTGAATTCGCGTTTGCAAGAAGAATATTCGTATCAGAGTCTAATTTTTATTTTTTTCCTTTATAATACTGAATTCGCTTTTGTAAGAAGAATATTCGTATCCCAGTCTATTTTTAAATTTTTTCACTTTTAGTACTGAATACGCGTTTGTAAGAAGACTATTTGTATCAGAGTCTAATTTTTTATTTTTTCACTTTTAATACTAAATTCGCTTTTGCAAGAAGAATATTCGTATCCCAGTTTTACTTTAAATTTTTTCACTTTTAGTACTGAAATCGCGTTTGCAAGAAGAGTATTCGTATCTAAGTCAAATTTTAAATATTTTCACTTTTTGTACTGAATTCGCGTCTGCAAGAAGAATATTCGTATATAAGTCTTAATTTTAATTTTTTCACTTTAAGTACTGAATTCGCGTTTGTAAGAAGAATATTCGTATCAGAGTCTAATTTTTAATTTTTTCACTTTTAATACTAAATTCGCTTTTGCAAAAGGAATATTCGTATCCCAGTCTAACTTAAAAATTTTCCACTTTTAGTACTGAAATCGCATTTGCAAGAAGAATATTCGTATTGAAGTCTAATTTTTATTTTTTTCACTTTTAGTACTGAATTCGCGTTTGCAACAAGAATATTCATATCCCAGTCTAATTTTTTATTTTTTCACTTTTAATACTGAATTCGCTTTTGAAAGAAGAATATTCATATCCCAGTCTAACTTTAAATTTTTTCACTTTTAGTACTGAAATCGCGTTTGCAAGAAGAACATTCGTATTGAAGTCTAATTTTAAATATTTTCGCTTTTATTACTGAATTCGCGTCTTCAAGAAGAATATTCGTATCGAAGTACAATTTTTAATTTTTTCACTTTTAGTACTGAATTCGCGTTTGTAATAAGAATATTCGCATCGAAGTCTAATTTTAAATTTTTTCACTTTTAGTACTGAATTCGCGTCTGCAAGAAGAATATTCGTATCGAAGTCTTATTTTTAATTTTTTCACTTTTAGTACTGAATTCGCGTTTGTAAGAAGACTATTCGTATCAGAGTCTAATTTTTAATTTTTTCACTTTTAATACTAAATTCGCTTTTGCAAGAAGAATATTCGTATCCCAGTCTTACTTTAAATTTTTTCACTTTTAGTACTGAAATCGCGTTTGCAAGAAGAATATTCGTATAGAAGTCTTATTTTAAATATTTTCACTTTTAGTACTGAATTCGCGTTTGCAAGAAGAATATTCGTATCGAAGTCTAATTTTTAATTTTTTCACTTTTAGTAATGAATTCGCGTTTGCAAGAAGAATATTCGTATCAGAGTCTAATTTTTAATATTTTCACTTTTAGTACTGAATTCGCGTTTGCAAGAAGTATATTCGTATCGAAGTCTAATTTTTAATTTTTTCACTTTTAGTACTGAATTCGCGTTTGCAACAAGAATATTCATATCCTATTCTAATTATTAATTTTATTATTTTTAACCTTGAATTCGCGTTTGCAAGAAGAATATTCGTATCAGAGTCTAATTATTAATTTTTTCACTTTTAATACTGAATTCGCTTTTGCAAGAAGAATATTCGTATCCCAGCCTAACTTTAAATTTTATCACTTTTACTACTGAAATCGCGTTTGCAAGAAGAATATTCGTATCAAAGTCTAATTTTAAATATTTTCACTTTTAGTACTGAATTCGCGTCTGCAAGAAGAATATTCGTATATAAGTCATTATTTTAATTTTTTCACTTTAAGTACTGAATTTGCGTTTGCAACAAGAATATTCATAACCCAGTCTAATTTTTTATTTTTTCACTTTTAATAATGAATTCGCTTTTGAAAGAAGTATATTCATATCCCAGTCTAACTTTAAATTTTTTCACTTTTAGTACTGAAATCGCGTTTGCAAGAAGAACATTCGTATCGAAGTCTAATTTTAAATATTTTCACTTTTATTACTGAATTCTCGTCTGCAAGAAGAATATTCGTTTCGAAATATAATTTTTAATTTTTTCACTTCAGTACTGAATTCGCGTTTGTAATAAGAATATTCGTATCAGAGTCTAATTTTTAATTTTTTCACTTTTAATACTATATTCGCTTTTGCAAGAAGAATATTCGTATCTGCGTCTAACTGTAAATTTTTTCACTTCTAGTGCTGAAATCGCGTTGGCAAGAAGAATATTCGTATTGAAGTCTAATTTTTAATTTTTTCACTTTTAGTACTGAAATCGCGTTTGCAAGAAGAATATTCGTATCTAAGTCTAATTTTAAATATTTTCACTTTTAGTACTGAATTCGCGTTTGCAAGAAGAATATTCGTATCGAAGTCTAATTTTTAATTTTTTCACTTTTAGTAATGAATTCGCGTTTGCAAGAAGAATATTCATATCCCAGTCTAATTTTTAATTTTTTTACTTTTAGTACTGAATTCGCGTTTGCAACAAGAATATTCGTATCGAAGTCTAATTTTTAATTTTTTCACTTTTAGTACTGAATTCGCGTTTGCAACAAGAATATTCATATCCCAGTCTAATTATTAATTTTATTATTTTTAACCCTGAATTCGCGTTTGCAAGAAGAATATTCGTATCAGAGTCTAATTTTTAATTTTTTCACTTTTAATACTGAATTCGCTTTTGCAAGAAGAATATTCGTATCCCAGTCTAACTTTAAATTTTTTCACTTTTAGTACTGAAATCGCGTTTGCAAGAAGAATATTCGTATCAAAGTCTAATTTTAAATATTTTCACTTTTAGAACTGAATTCGCGTCTGCAAGAAAAATATTCGTATATAAGTCTTCATTTTTATTTTTTCACTTTAATTACTGAATTCGCGTTTGTAAGAAGAATATTCGTATCAGAGTCTAATTTTTAATTTTTTTAACTTTTAATACTAAATTCCTTTTTGCAAAAGGAATATTCGAATCCCAGTCTAACTTGAAATTTTTTCACTTTTAGTACTGAAATCGCGTTTGCAAAAAGAATATTCGTATCGAAGTCTAATTTTTAATTTTTTCACTTTTAGTACTGAATTCGAGTTTGCAAGAAGAATATTCGTATCGAAGTCTAATTTTTATTTTTTTCACTTTTAGTACTGAATTCGCGTTTGCAACAAGAATGTTCATATCCCAGTCTAATTTTTTATTTTTTCACTTTTTATACTGAATTCGCTTTTGAAAGAAGAATATTCATATCCCAGTCTAACTTTAAATTTTTTCACTTTTAGTAATGAAATCGCGTTTGCAAGAAGAACATTCGTATCGAAGTCTTATTTTAAATATTTTCACTTTTATTACTGAATTAATGTCTGCAAGAATGATATTCGTATCGAAGTATAATTTTTAATTTGTTCACTTTTAATACTAAATTCGCTTTTGCAAGAAGAATATTCGTATCCCAGTCTTACTCTAAATTTTTTCCATTTTAGTACTGAAATCGCGTTTGCAAGAAGAATATTCGTATCTAAGTCAAATTTTAAATATTTTCACTTTTAGTACTGAATTCGCGTTTGCAAGAAGAATATTCGTATCAAAGTCTAATTTTTAATTTCTTCACTTTTAGTACAGAATTCGCGTTTGCAACAAGAATATTCATATCCCAGTCTAATTTTTAATTTTTTTACTTTTAACACTGAATTCGCGTTTGCAAGAAGAATATTCGTATCAGAGTCTAATTTTTAATTTTTTCACTTTTAATACTGAATTCGCTTTTGCAAGAAGAATATTTGTATCTCAGTCTACATTTAAATTTTTTCACTTTTAGTACTGAAATCGCTTTTGCTAGAAGAATATTCGTATCAAAGTCTGATTTTAAATATTTTCTCTTTTAGTACTGAATTCGCGTCTGCAAGGAGAATATTCGTATCTAAGATTAATTTTAATTTTTTCACATTAAGTACTGAATTCGCGTTTGTAAGAAGAATATTCGTATCAGAGTCTAATTTTTAATTTTTTCACTTTTAGTAATGAATTCGCGTTTGCAACAAGAATATTCATATCCCAGTCTAATTTTTAATTTTTTTACTTTTAACACTGAATTCGCGTTTGCAAGATGAATATTCGTATCAGAGTCTAATTTTTAATTTTTTTCATTTTTAATACTGAATTCGCTTTTGCAAGAAGAATATTCGTATCTCAGTCTACATTTAAATTTTTTCACTTTTAGTACTGAAATCGCGTTTCCAAGAAGAATATTCGTATCAAAGTCTGATTTTAAATATTTTCTCTTTTAGTACTGAATTCGCGTCTGCAAGAAGAATATTCGTATCAGAGTCTAATTTTTAATTTTTTTAACTTTTAATACTAAATTCGTTTTTGCAAAAGGAATATTCGTATCCCAGTCTAACTTGAAATTTTTTCACTTTTAGTACTGAAATCGCGTTTGCAAAAAGAATATTCGTATCGAAGTCTAATTTTTAATTTTTTCACTTTTAGTACTGAATTCGAGTTTGCAAGAAGAATATTCGTATCGAAGTCTAATTTTTATTTTTTTCACTTTTAGTACTGAATTCGCGTTTGCAACAAGAATATTCATATCCCAGTCTAATTTTTTATTTTTTCACTTTTTATACTGAATTCGCTTTTGAAAGAAGAATATTCATATCCCAGTCTAACTTTAAATTTTTTCACTTTTAGTAATGAAATCGCGTTTGCAAGAAGAACATTCGTATCGAAGTCTTATTTTAAATATTTTCACTTTTATTACTGAATTCATGTCTGCAAGAATGATATTCGTATCGAAGTATAATTTTTAATTTTTTCACTTTTAATACTAAATTCGCTTTTGCAAGAAGAATATTCGTATCCCAGTCTTACTCTAAATTTTTTCCATTTTAGTACTGAAATCGCGTTTGCAAGAAGAATATTCGTATCTAAGTCAAATTTTAAATATTTTCACTTTTAGTACTGAATTTGCGTTTGCAAGAAGAATATTCGTATCGAAGTCTAATTTTTAATTTCTTCAATTTTAGTAATGAATTCGCGTTTGCAACAAGAATATTCATATCCCAGTCTAATTTTTAATTTTTTTACTTTTAACACTGAATTCGCGTTTCCAAGAAGAATATTCGTATCAGAGTCTAATTTTTAATTTTTTCACTTTTAATACTGAATACGCTTTTGCAAGAAGAATATTTGTATCTCAGTCTACATTTAAATTTTTTCACTTTTAGTACTGAAATCGCGTTTGCTAGAAGAATATTCGTATCAAAGTCTGATTTTAAATATTTTCTCTTTTAGTACTGAATTCGCGTCTGCAAGAAGAATATTTGTATCTAAGTCTTAATTTTAATTTTTTCACATTAAGTACTGAATTCGCGTTTGTAAGAAGAATATTCGTATCAGAGTCTAATTTTTAATTTTTTCACTTTTATTAATGAATTCGCGTTTGCAACAAGAATATTCATATCCCAGTCTAATTTTTAATTTTTTTACTTTTAACACTGAATTCGCGTTTGCAAGATGAATATTCGTATCAGAGTCTAATTTTTAATTTTTTCACTTTTAATACTGAATTCGCTTTTGCAAGAAGAATATTCGTATCTCAGTCTACATTTAAATTTTTTCACTTTTAGTACTGAAATCGCGTTTGCAAGAAGAATATTCGTATCAAAGTCTGATTTTAAATATTTTCTCTTTTAGTACTGAATTCGCGTCTGCAAGAAGAATATTCGTATCATAGTCTAATTTTTAATTTTTTCACTTTTAATACTAAATTCGCTTTGCAAGAAGAATATTCGTATCCCAGTCTAACTAAAAATTTATTCGCTTTTAGTACTGAAATCGCGTTTGCAAGAAGAATATTCGTATCCCAGTCTTACTCTAAATTTTTTCACTTTTAGTACTGAATTCGCGTTTGCAAGAAGAATATTCGTATCGACGTCTAATTTTCAATTTTTTCCTTTTTAGTACTGAATTCACGTTTGCAACAAGAATATTCATATCCCAGTCTTATTTTTAATTTTTTTCATTTTTAATACTGAATTCGCTTTTGAAAGAAGAATATTCACATCCCAGTCTAACTTTAAATTTTTTCACAACTTTTTCAACAACAACAACATTTTCAACAACAACAACATTTTCAACAACAACATTTTCAACAATATCATTTTCAACAACAACATTTTCAACAACAACATTTTCAACAACATCATTTTCAACAACAACATTTTCAGCAACAACATTTTCAACAACAACATTTTCAACGACAACGTTTTCAACGACAACATTTTCAAAGACAACATTTTCATCGACAACATTTTCAACGACAACATTTTCAACGACAACATTTTCAACGACAACATTTTCAACGACAACATTTTCAACGACAACATTTTCAACGACATCATTTTCAACGACAACATTTTCAACGACAACATTTTCAACCACAACAACAACAACAACAACAACTTGAGACGCCGAGCAGAGCGGACGTGTTTCGACTGCGCTCCCGGGCTCATCACTTTCAAGTGTTTCTATCGGAGTATTTGCGAAGTTTTGTTCTTGTAAGTGCTTCGGAATAGTTGTTAATCGTTGCGTGATACCACACGCATCTCTAGTGTTCGATTTTAAATCGAATTAGTGCTTGATTTCACCGAAAAGTGACTAAAAAAAACACTCGCGTCAAATCTTGGATCCCGTTTCGTTACCCATCCTCGCCGACACCTCGGAGTCGGTGAGAGAGGAAACGAGAAGACCAGCAAAGTGCTCTTCTTTTTCACACCGAGACAACAATTGTATCGGATATACTGCAATTATCAACTCACCAGACATTATGTCGAAGATGATCAGCCCACCGCATTCACCAAGGAGGATGTCTCCGTCTTCCAGTCAACTCGGTGACACGACTAACGATAGGAGGGTAAGAAGTGCTCCGTCGTCACCTCAGAGACGTGCTCAGGTTGCCACTACAGCCCCTCCGATTAATTACAGAAGTTCACGTAATCTGTCATTATCCCTGGAGTCACTAAATGACGAAATAAAATCGCCGACGACAGTATTGCGCCGCGAAGGCGGTATTTTAACTACCAGAGTAAGGCGCATTCCGACAACTATCGGTGTCCGCTCACTCCCTTTCTCTTCTATCACTGGCAAAGTTTTACCGACCGAAATTAATTACGGAATTCATAATTCATTTGTCCATGCAAGTGGTGGAACCATAGATACTCAAAGTTCCGATGCCCGTGACGTAAACCGTCCCTCGGACACCGCTTTCCCCATTAATCAGGCGACGAGGGAGGGAGAAATCACCTCTTCAGCTGAGACGAGGCCACGCTCGCTCGCGGCGAGCGCAAGGGGAGGGGGATCGAGTGCGGTAAGCGGGGCGGACCCTATTCGATGCGAAGGCGAAGCCGCGAGCATTAGCGACGCACCCCAACGGGGCAGACCGTTAGTCAGCTACGCGCGGGTGACGGGAGGGAAGGAAAATCGACAAGCCCAAAGCAACGGCGATAACCCACCCCAACCTTTTAAATTCGTAACGAAAAAAATAATACCATTGAAATCGGGCCCCACAAGGAAGACGGGAATTATTTTCAACGGCCTCCCAGGCGTTCCCATAGCCCAATACATCGAGGCGATGGCCGAAGAGGTGGGTGGGAGACAGATAACGCACGCCACAAAACTTCCAGGGGATCGCGTTTGTTTCTATTTGAAGAATGAAGACATTTTAAACGACTTCATGATGAATAAAGGAGGTCTCACCATAATGAATAATTTTTTAATTGCGAACCGCATGGTTCAGCAAGTGGAGCGGCTAGTCGTCTCAAACGTGCCCCCAGAATTCCCGATTCCCGATTTGTTGGAAATTATCTCCCAAATAGGAAGAGTCGTGAGCCCCGTCACCACCCTGGGCGTGGGAATAAAAAGAGATGATCTAAGCCACGTCGAGTCGTGGAGGAAGCAGGTCTTCATCGTACGTCGGGAAGGTGTGATTGTACCCGAGTCGCTGCTCTTGGATTTCGGCCCCGCCAAGCACCGAATTTTCTTCAACTTTAATGACCCTCGGTGCTTTAGATGCAACGAAGACGGACATTTTGCCTCCGCCTGCAAGGCCAATCTCGACCAGGCAAGGGAAAGCAGGGCGAATATTTACTCTCGCATAAACGACGGCAAAAAACAACATAATAATGACGCGCCGGCCGCATCACTTAAGACCCCCACCCCCGGAGGTGCAGATCACCAAATCATAGCGCCGAAAAAAAATATTATCACCCCGATTCCTCTCCCTTCTCACCCCACCGAGGAAGCGGACGTTGCCAATCATGAAAAAAATGACGGCAGCGACACGCCCCCCGAGACCAAGACTTCTCACTCCACCCCGCTACCTTTACCCACGCAACACGCCGCAAAAAACCCCTCCTCGGACGAATCGGTTGCCACAGACCATAATCTTGATTCCCACGCCACCGAAGCAGCAACGGAAGATCATCAAACAAACAACCCGCACGCACCAACTAGCCTCTCTCAAGTGCAAGGCCAAACAAAAAGGAAACACGTCAGGGCGGAGGAAAGAACGTCTCCCCAAAGAAAACGATTAATCCCCACCCCATCCGATGAACGGGGATACAAAGAGATAGAAGATTACCTCAACAACCATCCACAAGAAGGATTTTTAGATAGTCCAAAACTCATTTTATTCCTGAAAGAAACGAAAGGAAAGAAGAACATTACGGACATGGCTAAGAATTTTTTTTCAGACACGCATGCCCTCGTCGAAACGTTGAGAGAGCTTGTCGAGAACAAAGCGGTTAAAGATGTTGCGTTAGATATGAGGATCCACAGGTTTTTTAAGGCCCTAACTAACAAACCACCGCATAATCAATGACGTCCGTAAGAGGGAAGACCATCAACCTGACCACCCTAAACGTGCGTTCTGTAGCCAGCAACGTAAAAAGTCAACAGCTCAAATTTTTCATCCAGCGGTGGGAACCAGATATCCTACTTATGCAGGAAACAAACGCGGACCACCTCCAACCCTGCCTCCGCAGCCTCGGCTATTCTTTCAGCCTCAACCCCACCCACAGAGTAGCCGCGGGAACTGGCATCGCAATAAAAAAGAACCTCGCCCCCAACATAACGAAGGAAAACACCCTCTATCCGGGGCATGCTACAGAACATCGTTTCGAATTTAGCTCAGGCTCCACCTTACGCGTTATTAACAGCTACCTACCTAACGACAAGGACATAGCTGTTGAAGTGATACGGAAGATGGACGACGCACTCGAGCAAGCGAGGGCGGAAGACTATCATCCGGATCTCACCATACTGGCTGGTGATTATAATTGCACGCTGTCGCCTCGTCACGACCGCTCATCGAGGATAGAGAGGGAGCCTACAAAGGCGAGGCGTCTCGCTGCACTCATTAGGAAGCACTCTCTATCAGACGTATGGAGGGAAAGGCACGGAAGGAGGGAAGGGTATACGTACCACTCGGCGGCCGACCCCAATATTGCATCCCGCCTGGACAGGATATACACTGACAACATACAGAAAATATCCTCCATCGAAAGGCGAGCCTCGTTCTCGGACCACATGGCTCTATCCATAGACTTCACCATCCAGGATGTAATAAAACCACCTCCCCCGTACTGGAAATTCTACAACTACTTACTTGATAACGAAGAATTTGTCGAATTCATGTCGACAATTATCGAGGAAGTGACGTCTACCCACGAGAGCGGGGACCCCGTCGTCGCGTGGGAAACTTTAAAATCTGAGATTAGAGCCGCCACCAGGATTTATGTACGCCTTAGTAAAGACAGAAACATATCCCACATGAGATCGCTCGAGGCGACGGAGGCGACTACTCGAGGAGAGGAGGCGATGAAGGCGAGGGAGGAAATAAGGCGCACGTACAAGGAGGTGGGCGAGAGAGCGACGGCGATCGAGGGATGGGAAGAGATAGCGTCTTCGGAGAATCCGTCGGGGACTGCTCTCTCAAGATCGGTGACACGGATGCATCGACCCCCCCTGACGTCATTGGAAACAGACGACGGCACTATCCTCTCCGAACAGCAGCATCTTGTGAAGTACGTAAAAGACTATTATGAAAAAGTCTTTCAAGCCCCCGTACAGACAGACTCAGCGCTGCAGGAGGACGATTTTCTTATTCTTTCGCGGGGGCAGCCGGAATTGACGGCGGAGAGTAAAGCGCGGATGGAGGCGCCCCTTACCCCAGAGGATCTCCGCACTGCACTCTACAGCTTGAACCGAAAGAAAGCACCAGGAATCGATGGCCTAACGTCCGAATTCTATAAGACCTTTTGGACTCTCCTCGCGAAGCCCTTCGCGTCAATGGTCGACGCGAGCCTAGAGAGAGGCATGCTCCCTATCTCCAGCAGATGGGCCATTCTGAATTTAATTCATAAAAAAGGAGACAGAACAAATTTGAAGAACTGGAGACCAATCTCGATCACCACCACCGATTACAAAATAATTGCGAAGGCCCTTTCCATGAGACTGTCGTCGGCAATGCGAGAGGTGGTATCCCCCGAGCAAGGGTGCGGCGTCACAGGCAGAACCATCTTAGATAACCTGTCCCTAATTCGTGACATTATCGCATATGCGAATGAAACTAATTCTCCACTGGCCATATTAAGTCTGGACCAAAAGGGCGCTTTCGACAAAGTTCGCCATGATTTTTTATTCAATGTATTGAGACGCATGAATTTTGGCGAAAATTTCATAAAAACTTTAAGTACAATTTACGAGGACGCATCATGCCTCGTTAGGGTTGGCAATAGTCTGACTCCTCCAATCCCCTTTAAGCGAGGCATAAGACAAGGATGTCCGCTCTCCGGCCAGCTGTACGCACTGGCCCTAGAGCCACTACTCCACATCCTAAAAACTAAAATTACAGGTTTTCCACTCCCCACTCAAGAAGCACATATTACGCTATCAGCATACGCAGATGACGTAACTTTATTCATCTCGGATGAAGACGCTGCAAGAAATGTGATAAAATCATTCGATTCGTACGCCGCCCTCTCGGGAGCAGAACTTAACGAGAGTAAAACTGAAGGGATATACGTCGGGTCCTGGCGCGGGCGCACGGATAGGCTCGGACCCTTCGCGATCTCCACCGAAGGTGCCCGATTCCTCGGAGTGGTTTTTAAAAATGACACCATCAAAGAGAGAGAAGGACTAGAGGAAGACCTGGAGGTAAAAATTCAAAACGGATTGAGGAGGTGGGAAGCGGCTTCAGGGGCCCTTTCCGTGAGAGGAAGGACAAGGGTCGTAAATCAGTTCGTGGCCCCGACCATCTGGTACCGCCTACAGACCCAATGCATTAGCCCTCAATGCATCCGGCGGGTGCAAGCCGCCCTCACGGATTTTGTGTGGGGTAGGGGCCGAAAACACTGGGTTGCCGGAGCCGTGCTGACGGCCCCGCTCGGGTGCGGAGGACTGGGGCTGACTGACGTGCAGGCAAAAATTACCGCTATGAGGATAAATTTCTTTCAACGGTACGTCACAGGTGAAGTTCAACCGTGGAAAATCTTCGTTTCCTACTTCCTCGAGACCAGGCCTAAGAGGAACGGTTTCTACTCCTCATTGAAAAGCGCCCTCGACACAATGGACGTGAGGTCCGGGGAAAACGGAGGACCTCTCCCCACATCTTGGCCCCCGACGGAGGAATCTCTCCCCTTCGGTTTCCGGAGCGAGCTGTCGAAGCGAACGCGAACGTTTCCCATACACAAAAGCGATATTTACCGAGAAATCGTTGCCAAAAAAAACAAAGAGAAGTGGCCCTACAAGGACGGCATATGGGGAGAGTCTACGTGCTGGAAAGCCTTCTGGACGGCACCAGTCCTGGGGAGGGAGGGGGAGGTGTCTTGGAGACTGGCACATGATCGCCTGGCAGACGCCGTTTTCCTGTCGCGGTCGGGATTGCGAGAAAACTCAGTGTGCAGAGCATGCCCTGGAAGCCAGGCCACGGCCTGGCACATCCTCTACGACTGCAGACAGGCCGGAGAGGTATGGCGGACAGCAAAGGAGTGGATAAAAGGAGTCACGGGCCGCAGGGTGAGGAGCGCACTGGAAATACACAGGGGGAGACCTCCTGAAAGGGGCGGCTATACTAAGCGAGATTTACTGGCAAACTTCATTATAGCCGAAACAAAGGCAAGCATATATCATTGTTTTACAGCAATAGAAAAAGGTGAAAGGTCGGCTCAAAAAACATACGCCGAGTACTTAAAAAAAGGAATCGAAAGAAGAATCAGGAGGGAGTATATATATCATAAATGCAAGGGCGACACAAAATCTTTTATTGACTTGTGGTGTCAGAGCGGTGTTCTTTCTGAAGTGGAAGAAACGGAGTCAGGGGACACAATTTTAAAAGTGAAGATGGCGCCATAGAGAAGAAAGAATGAAGTAACAAGGGCGGAACCACACGGAGGCATCAACCACTCGGAAGGGGAGGCCACATGCGCGGAGGGATGGGGTCCAAGGTTGCGGTAACCAGCCCCTTCGGCGGACCTCCCCTGTGCGCGGCCCTCCCCTTCGGAGAGTGTAAAGGCGGTGAAGAGATGCAAAAAGAATAATGACTGAAAATGATGATTTTATTGAGAAATAAACCAAGGTGACGACGAAAAACTTATAAAACCTTTAAAAAAAACCGCCCATAAAATAATAATAATAATAAAAAAAAAAAAAAAAACTACCTACTTGATAACGAAGAATTTGTCGAATTCATGTCGACAATTATCGAGGAAGTGACGTCTACCCACGAGAGCGGGGACCCCGTCGTCGCGTGGGAAACTTTAAAATCTGAGATTAGAGCCGCCACCAGGATTTATGTACGCCTTAGTAAAGACAGAAACATATCCCACATGAGATCGCACGAGGCGACGGAGGCGACGACTCGAGGAGAGGAGGCGATGAAGGCGAGGGAGGAAATAAGGCGCACGTACAAGGAGGTGGGCGAGAGAGCGACGGCGATCGAGGGATGGGAAGAGATAGCGTCTTCGGAGAATCCGTTGGGGACTGCTCTCTCAAGATCGGTGACACGGATGCATCTACCCCCCCTGACGTCATTGGAAACAGACGACGGCACTATCCTCTCCGAACAGCAGAATCTTGTGAAGTACGTAAAAGACTATTATGAAAAAGTCTTTCAAGCCCCCGTACAGACAGACTCAGCGGTGCAGGAGGACGATTTTATTATTCTTTCGCGGGGGCAGCCGGAATTGACGGCGGAGAGTAAAGCGCGGATGGAGGCGCCCCTGACCCCAGAGGATCTCCGCACTGCACTCTACAGCTTGAACCGAAAGAAAGCACCAGGAATCGATGGCCTAACGTCCGAATTCTATAAGACCTTTTGGACTCTCCTCGCGAAGCCCTTCGCGTCAATGGTCGACGCGAGCCTAGAGAGAGGCATGCTCCCTATCTCCAGCAGATGGGCCGTTCTCAATTTAATTCATAAAAAAGGAGACAGAACAAATTTGAAGAACTGGAGACCAATCTCGATCACCACCACCGATTACAAAATAATTGCGAAGGCCCTTTCCATGAGACTGTCGTCGGCAATGCGAGAGGTGGTATCCCCCGAGCAAGGGTGCGGCGTCACAGGCAGAACCATCTTAGATAACCTGTCCCTAATTCGTGACATTATCGCATATGCGAATGAAACTAATTCTCCACTGGCCATATTAAGTCTGGACCAAAAGGGCGCTTTCGACAAAGTTCGCCATGATTTTTTATTCAATGTATTGAGACGCATGAATTTTGGCGAAAATTTCATAAAAACTTTAAGTACAATTTACGAGGACGCATCATGCCTCGTTAGGGTTGGCAATAGTCTGACTCCTCCAATCCCCTTTAAGCGAGGCATAAGACAAGGATGTCCGCTCTCCGGCCAGCTGTACGCACTGGCCCTAGAGCCACTACTCCACATCCTAAAAACTAAAATTACAGGTTTTCCACTCCCCACTCAAGAAGCACATATTACGCTATCAGCATACGCAGATGACGTAACTTTATTCATCTCGGATGACGACGCTGCAAGAAATGTGATAAAATCATTCGATTCGTACGCCGCCCTCTCGGGAGCAGAACTTAACGAGAGTAAAACTGAAGGGATGTACGTCGGGTCCTGGCGCGGGCGCACGGATAGGCTCGGACCCTTCGCGATCTCCACCGAAGGTGCCCGATTCCTCGGAGTGGTTTTTAAAAATGACACCATCAAAGAGAGAGAAGGACTAGAGGAAGACCTGGAGGTAAAAATTCAAAACGGATTGAGGAGGTGGGAAGCGGCTTCAGGGGCCCTTTCCGTGAGAGGAAGGACAAGGGTCGTAAATCAGTTCGTGGCCCCGACCATCTGGTACCGCCTACAGACCCAATGCATTAGCCCTCAATGCATCCGGCGGGTGCAAGCCGCCCTCACGGATTTTGTGTGGGGTAGGGGCAGAAAACACTGGGTTGCCGGAGCCGTGCTGACGGCCCCGCTCGGGTGCGGAGGACTGGGGCTGACTGACGTGCAGGCAAAAATTACCGCTATGAGGATAAATTTCTTTCAACGGTACGTCACAGGTGAAGTTCAACCGTGGAAAATCTTCGTTTCCTACTTCCTCGAGACCAGGCCTAAGAGGAACGGTTTCTACTCCTCACTGAAAAGCGCCCTCGACACAATGGACGTGAGGTCCGGGGAAAACGGAGGACCTCTCCCCACATCTTGGCCCCCGACGGAGGAATCTCTCCCCTTCGGTTTCCGGAGCGAGCTGTCGAAGCGAACGCGAACGTTTCCCATACACAAAAGCGATATTTACCGAGAAATCGTTGCCAAAAAAAACAAAGAGAAGTGGCCCTACAAGGACGGCATATGGGGAGAGTCTACGTGCTGGAAAGCCTTCTGGACGGCGCCAGTCCTGGGGAGGGAGGGGGAGGTGTCTTGGAGACTGGCACATGATCGCCTGGCAGACGCCGTTTTCCTGTCGCGGTCGGGATTGCGAGAAAACTCAGTGTGCAGAGCATGCCCCGGAAGCCAGGCCACGGCCTGGCACATCCTTTTCGACTGCAGAGAGGCCGGAGAGGTATGGCGGACAGCAAAGGAGTGGATAAAAGGAGTCACGGGGTGCAGGGTGAGGAGCGCACTGGAATTACACAGGGGGAGACCTCCTCAGAGAGGCGGCTATACTAAGCGAGATTTACTGGCAAACTTCATCATAGCCGAAACAAAGGCAAGCATATATCATTGTTTTACAGCAATAGAAAAAGGTGAAAGGTGGGCTCAAAAAACATACGCCGAGTACTTAAAAAAAGGAATCGAAAGAAGAATCAGGAGGGAGTATATATATCATAAATGCAAGGGCGACACAAAATCTTTTATTGACTTGTGGTGTCAGAGCGGTGTCCTTTCTGAAGTGGAAGAAACGGAGACAGGGGACACAATTTTAAAAGTGAAGATGGCGCCATAGAGAAGAAAGAATGAAGTAACAAGGGCGGAACCACTCGGAGGCATTAACCACTCGGAAGGGGAGGCCACATGCGCGGAGGGATGGGGTCCAAGGTTGCGGTAACCAGCCCCTTCGGCGAACCTCCCCTGTGCGCCGCCCTCCCCTTCGGAGATTGCAAAGGCGGAGAAGAGATGCAAAAAAGAATAATGACTGAAAATGATGATTTTATTGACAAATAAAACAAGGTGACGATGGAAAACTTTTAAAACCTTTTAAAAAACCGCCCATAGAATGATAATAATAATAATAATAAAATCCAAGCTCACCTCAAAAAATAATGACAGAAGAGCAAAAAGGCTGCTACAAATTTTCAAAAGGATGCAAAGACCAATTAATAATAGACTCCATAGTAACGCAACAGGCCCTGAAGAAACAGCGAAACTTAAGCATAACTTACATAGACTATAAAAAAGCTTTTGACTCGATACCTCACTCTTACTTACTGGAGGTACTTAAAATATATAAAATTGCCCCAAATATATTAGCCTTCCTTGAACTGATAATGCAAAAATGGTCAACAACAATTAAATTGAACACAACAAATGGAACGCAGCAGTCTAGAACAATATACTTCCGCAAAGGGATATTCCAAGGCGACTCCCTCAGTGCTCTATGGTTTTGTATGTGTCTAAACCCTCTAAGTAAAACGCTGAACCATACAGGTTATGGGTTTAAGATAGCCACAAGCCCAAAAAACAACAACTACACCCTAAATCATCTGTTATACATGGATGACTTGAAGCTGTACGGGAACTCGCCCATGCAGTTACAAAAACTGCTAACCATAACTAACAATTTTACTAAAGGCGTCAGAATGGAATTCGGTATAGACAAATGCAAATCCATTCATCTACAGAGGGGAAAACTAACAGCCACAGATGGTTATACCCTCGATGAAAATACTTTAATAGAAAACCTTAAAGAAACCGAAAGTTACCGATATCTAGGCATTGCCCAACTAATGGGCATACCCCATACACAGTTAAAAGACAACATAAAGAAAGAACTTAGCAGCAGAATAGAAAATATCCTGAAAACGGAACTTCACGGGCGGAATAAAGTAAAAGCCATCAATACTTTTGCAATACCAATCCTTCTCTATACCTTTGGAATTATCAAATGGACCTTGACCGATCTTAATGAAATAAACAGAATTGTGAGAACCCTTCTTACAAAACACCGTTTACACCACCCAAAGAGCTCCACAGAAAGAGTAATACTTCCCACACATGAAGGAGGACTTGGTATTCTTGATGCTGTACAGCTTCACTATAAGCAAATTGCTGATCTAAGACAATACTTCTATGGCAAAGGAGTCAAATGCAAACTTTTCGAAATAGTATGTAAAACAGACAGTCACTACACACCACTACATCTAAGCAACCGTGAACTAGACATCCCGAATCAAACTACAGAACAACTTATCAATCAATGGAAAAGTAAAGAGCTTCATGGGCACCATCCTCATCAGTTAAACATGCCGCACATAGATAAAGAGGCTTCAAATATATGGTTGAAACAAGGGAATATATATGGGGAAACAATCGGATTTATGAGGGCCATTCAAGATCGCATAATATTGACGAGGAACTACAGAAAGTTCATATTAAAAGAAAACATAAACAGCGATCAGTGCAGAAGATGCAAGAACCAATCTGAGACAATAGAGCATATTATGGGAAGTTGCACGGCTCTAGCAGCAAATGAATATACCAGTAGACATGACAATGTAGCTAAAATCATGCACCAAGAACTGGCAAGAAAAAATAGAATCCTGGACACCGATGAACCATACTACAAATACCATCCACCTGATGTTATGGAAAACAATGAGTGCAAACTATACTGGAATGCAGAAATAAAAACTGACCGAGCAATTAAAAACAATAGACCGGACATAGTTATAATAGACAAAATAAAACGGCACACTACCCTCATAGACGTGACAATTCCCTTAAACCATAATGTACAGAAAGCACAATCCACCAAAATTAACAAATATGCAGAACTTGCAGCAGAGATCAAAGCCTTGTGGAAGATGCAGTCAGTAGATATATGCCCAATAGTGATAACAACAACAGGAATCACACCGTGCGAAGTTCTACACCAGCTAAAAAAGCTAAAATTGGAGAAAACTCTACCAAAAATACAAAAGTCAGTCATCCTGGACACCTGTCATATTGTCCGACGGTTCCTTTCAATAGAATAATTACGGAAGTAATAACAAAACACAGCTGAACTTGACTTGGTCCGTTCACTGTGAAAAATCCTTGTAAGATAGCAAGAGGGAAAAATGAAAATAATAATAATAATAATAATAATAACCCGTGTGGGGTTTTCCGTCCCCCATCGGGCGCGTCCCCAGGTGGCGGATCGAGGAATGCTCGGCAGATATGCAGGGTAGGTGGGAAATAAAATACCACCCGCGGACCAAAACGGAAACCGAAATCCAGGCGCGTCTGATCCCATATTGGGCGGCGTCCTGGTCAGCGTTTGTCCCCATGTTAGGGGCGGCTGTCTCTGTACCTGGCCGTAGGTATAAAAGGCAATACCCATTCTTAATGATGGAGACTAAATCGGAAGCCTCGGATGGCCTGCCGCTGCCTGGGGATCGCCAGGGTGCCTCTGGAGCCGTCGCTGGAGGTAACAGTATGCGAACCGACGGTGGTCATGCACTGAGGAGGCGGGTGCTGACCGGGAGACCCGAAGAAAATACAGCCCGCCACATAAGCAGCACCCCAACACCTACACAGGCTGCGACAGCTGAAAGTGCTTCCCAGAATCCACTTTTTCCTGAGACCACTGAAGCTGGCCGTAAACGTATGCGCATGAAATGGAACCATGAAATAAACTGCTCTATCATGCGTATGTATTTTTTCGTAACAAATAATGTAACTGACATGACGGCATATCGAGGAAAGCTGCATGAAAAATTCAAAGAAATGTACCCCAACTGTAATGTAACACCTCAAAGATTATCCGACCATATTAGAACAATATTCAGAAATAACCTCATCTCAAAGCCCATGCTAAGTAAAATAAAACCAGAAGTCTACGACTCCCTAGCTACGGATAATAGTTCACATGACATAAGCACAGGAATGGGAAATCACCTTGAATGCGAGACAACAGGCGCGGCCGTCGGGGAGACCAACATCAGCGGCGAACAACAGGATAATATCGACACGGTTGTCACAGAACACCAAGCTTCAATTTGTGAAGAGGCACTGTACAAACGTGTGGAAGATGAGTTCAATACGTGCCTTATCAAGTATAGAGGACTAGACCCCACAGGCAAACCAGGAATACCCAAACAACAATCGTCTGTCAAGCTTGCAAAAATTATTAGTATAATAAATGAAAAACTATTACCGGTATATTTAAGTGATGAAAAAAAATTTCAAGACCTACACGATTTTATATACTGCGGAGCAGCCACAGCTGTTTTGTGCAATGGTGGCAGGATTGTCCCGAATAGCAGTAATGGCAACAATGGGGAGGAGCCAAGACCGCCGATGGTCAAGGGAGGACGCATTTGGCGCAAACCAAAATGGAAAGTCCGATTAGAACGGAAAGTGGATGCCTTAAGACAAGACCTTGCACGTTTAATCCAGTTTTCGACTGGTAATCCAAGTACATCATTAAAAAAAAAGTTGAGAAGGCATTCATAAAATACCGTTCCCACACTCAATACGACAAGCCCAATGAAAATATAAAAGAAATTATTGACACCCTCAAGCAAAAACTTGCAGCCACAAAAATGAGACTCAACAGATATAATAAATGCACAAGAAGAAAACAACAGAATTCCCAATTTGAAAATAATCAACGAAATTTTTACAGAACATTGGGCAATAACAAACAGAAGAAATCTATTTCTTGTGAAAATAAAAACCTAAGTAATTCTAACTCTCAGGAAGTGGAGAAATTTTGGTCAAATATTTGGTCGAATGTTACATCCCATAATGGAAATGCAACCTGGATGAGAAATGAAAGAACAGCAGCGGAAAACATAGAAACTATGCTTCCCCCCATTATTACAATGGAAATTCTGGAAAAAATTCTTAGCCGAACCCATAACTGGAAAAGTCCAGGAAGTGATAATATACACAACTTTTGGTACAAAAAATTCACCAGCTGCCATAAGCATCTACTGAAATATATAAACGAATTTTTAAAGTTTCCAGAAAATATTCCAGTTTTTTTAATGGAAGGTAAAACATATTTATTGCCAAAAGAAGTCGCATGTAACGATCCATCAAAATATAGACCGATAACTTGTCTACAAACATTTTATAAAATTTTCACCTCTTGCATAACAGAAGTCATCAACAACCATATAGATGAGAACCACATTTTTACGGAAGAGCAAAAGGGGTGTCGCAGAGGAAGCAAAGGTTGCAAGGAACAGTTGATAATTGATTCAATTATTCTTAAACAAATACAAGAAAAGAATAGGAACCTACACAGTTGCTACATAGATTACAAAAAAGCTTTTGACTCTGTTCCCCATTCCTGGCTTATTGAAGTACTAAACATCTATAAAATTCACCCAGAAGTTATTAAATGTCTCCATACTGTGATGAAAAAATGGAGCACCATCTTGCACATAAAAACTGACGAGGGTCTTTTGCAGACGAATAATATCAAAATCAAACGGGGAATATTTCAAGGTGACTCTTTGAGTGCGTTATGGTTCTGCCTTGCGCTAAACCCTCTATCAAACCTCCTGAATAATACTCAATATGGAGTCAAAATAAAAGGAAAAGAACCAAGATGCCACACTCTATCGCATCTCTTCTATATGGACGTTCTCAAGCTATATGCAGGATCTAATAATAATCTAAATCAATTAGTCCGTTTAACTGAAATATTTTCTAAGGATATAAACATGGAATTTGGAATAGATAAATGTAGAACTATCACAATATTCCGAGGTAAAGTACAAAGGAATGATATTCCACTACTGGATGGGCAAATAATAGAGGCCATGGATGAGGGAGACACCTATAAATACCTAGGATTCCAACAAGCAAGACGACTAGACCACTCTACGATAAAGCAAAAACTTTCGACTGAATTCCAAAATAGAATCAAGAAACTTGTTCGCACGGAATTGAACAGCAGAAACCTCACTAATTCAATTAATACCTTTGCCATCCCTCTCCTGACATACTCCTTTGGTATAATCAAATGGTCACAAACAGATCTAGACGACCTACAAAGAAAAATTCGATCCCAAATGACAGAGAAAAATATGCTCCATAAAAGCTCAAACATAGAGAGGAGCACGTTGCCCAGAAAATTTGGTGGAAGGGGTATCGTAGACATCAAGAATCAGCACAACTCACAACTTTCTCAGTTACGGAAATATTTTTTCAGCAAGAAATCTACCTCGGATCTCCTGAGAACTATCTGTGACGCAGACAATAAATACACACCGTTAAACCTATCTGACGAAAGTATGCAAGTTAGTGAAACCACTGTTACTATAGACAGTAAAATGTCAATATGGAAAGCTAAATCCCCTCACGGAAGTCACCCTCATGCCCTGGAGGCCCCTGAAATCGATAAAGATGCATCGCACGCATGGCTCAGGCAGGGGCAACTCTTCCCAGAAACAGAAGGATTTATGATCGCAATACAAGACCAGGTGGTGAAAACAAAAAATTATGAAAAATATATTATTAAAAACCCAAATTTATTGGATGACAGATGCAGAAAATGTGATAATGCCTCCGAGACGATACAGCACATCACAAGTGGATGCACTAACTTATCTCAAAAAGACTACCTGCACCGTCACAATCAAATTTGCAACATCATACACCAGAAATTAGCTCTGAAGTATAAACTCATAGAAAATGGAGTTCCTTATTATAAGTACACACCTAAAACCATCCTTGAAAACGACCACTGTAAGATTTATTATGACCGTTCAATTATTACCGATAAAACAGTCCATAGCAATAGACCTGATCTAGTAGTACAAGATAAAACTCACAATGAAACGTACTTGATAGACATTACCGTACCTAACTCGCATAATATCACTACAGCCTACACCAGCAAAATGGAAAAGTATGAAGAACTTAAAAATGAAATCAAGAGATTGTGGAAATCAGATAAAGTACACATAATACCCATCATTATCTCCGCCACAGGAGTAGTGCCTCATTCACTCCATCAAGGTCTTCAAACTATTGGACTGCCGAAAAACTTGTTTATTACCATACAAAAAGCAGCAATTTTAAATACTTGCCGGATTGTCAGAAATTTTTTCAAAACAGAGTAAAGAGACGAGAGTACTTGTTGATACCCGTACCTCGCCTACAACCAGCAAAAATGCTGTGAAAACATAAAAAAATATAAAATAATAATAATAATAATAATGCCGTGCCACTGTCGCATAACATCGAAAAGACAATTACAGGAAAAATTAACAAGTACCAAGAATTGGCAATAGAAATAAAAAGAATATGGAATATGGAACAGGTTTATATAGCTCCAATTGTCATCTCAGCTACCGGTATCATTCCAAAACATATGCAAAAAAGTTTCAAAATACTGAACCTCCATCCAAATACATACATCAAACTGCAAAAGGCTGTAATAATTTCAACCTGTCATATCACGAGAAATTTCTCAACCCAATTCAACAGTAAAGAGTTACCTTGGTGAGAAACTGTGCTCTTAACACTAAAACTACTCAGTGAAAACTGAAGAAAATCAAAGAACAAAATTTAATATTTTTTTTTTTTTTTTTTTTTAATCTTTCCTTCCACGGGTCATATACTTTTAATTTTTTTGTTTATAAACACATTACAATACATCAAAAATACATATCTCAAATATTAAAATATATGTTATACATTAAAAACATTCCCTTTGCAAATTCTTAACACGCTTTTAACTATATAACCAACACATATTCTGACTTATTGGGCAAGAAAAGATAAAAGAGAAAAACCCTGATATTACAATATTTTAGAACAAAAAAATATTTTTACAAAAAGGAGACCTTCTGAGCCAAAACAGGCTCATCAGCAGGTTCTCCATAATAATAATAATAATAATAATAAAAAACAACAACAACAATAACAATAACAACAACAACAACAAAATAAACAACGACAACAACAACATTTTAAACAACAACATTTTCAACGACAACATTTTCAACGACAACATTTTCAACGACAACATTTTCAACGACAGCATTTTCAACGACAACATTATCACCGACAACATTTTCAACGACAACATTTTCAACTACAACATTTTCAACGACAACATTTTCAACGACAACATTTTCAACGACAACATTTTCAGCGACAACATTTTCTACGACAATATTTTCAACGACAACATTTTCAACGACAACATTTTCAACGGCAACATTTTCAACGACAACAACAACAACAAATATAAAAGACAACAACAACATCAACAACAACAACGTTTTCAACAACAACAACATTTTCAAACACAACTACATTTTCAACAACAACATTTTCATCAACAACATTTTCAACAACAACATTTTCAACAACAACATTTTCAACAACAACATTTTCAACAACAATATTTTCAACAACAACATTCTCAACGACAACATTTTCAACGACAACATTTTCAACGACATCATTTTCAACGACAACATTTTCAACGACAACATTTTCGACGACAACATTTTCAACGACAACATTTTCCACGACAACATTTTCAACGACAACATTCTCAGCGACAACATTTTCAACAACAACATTTTCAACGACAACATTTTCAACGACAACATTTTAACGACAACATTTTCAACGACAACATTTTCAACGACAACATTTTCAACGAGAACATTTTCAACGACAACATTTTCTACGACAACATTTTCAACGACAACCTTTTCAACCACAACATTTTCAACAACAACATTTTCAACGACAACATTTTCAACGACAACATTTTCAACGACAACATTTTCAACGACAACATTTTCAACGACAACTTTTTTAACGACAACATTTTCAGCGACAACATTTTCAACGACAACATTATCAACAACAACAACAACAACAACATCAACAATAACAACAACAACAACAACAACACGAACTCAACAACAACAATAACAACATTTTCAACAACAACAACAACAACAAAAATAACAACAACAACAACCACAACAACAACATTTTCAACGACAACATTTTCAACAACAACATTTTCAACGACAACATTTTCAACGACAACATTTTCAACGACAACATTTTCAACGACAACACTTTCAACGACAACATTTTCAGCGACAACATTTTCAACGACAACATTTTCAACGACAACATTTTCAACGACAACATTTTCAACAACAATATTTTCAACGACAACATTTTCAACGACAACATTTTCAACGACATCATTTTCAACGACAACATTTTCAACGAAAACATTTTCGCCGACAACATTTTCAACGACAACATTTTTACGACCACATTTTCAACGACAACATTTTCAATGACAACATTTTCAACGACAACATTTTCAACGACGACATTTTCAACGACAACATTTTCAACGAAAACTTTTTCAACGACAACATTTTCAACGACAACATTTTCAACGACAACATTTTCAACGACATTATTTAAAACGACAACATTTTCAACGACAACATTTTCAACGACAACATTTTCGCCGACAACATTTTCAATGACAACATTTTCAACGACAACATTTTCAACGACAACATTTAAACGAAAACATTTTCAACGACAACATTTTCAAAGACAACATTTTCAACGAAAACATTTTGAACAACAATAACTACTACAACAACAACAACAACAAAACAACAACAAAAACAACAACAACCACAAAGCAAACAACAACAACAACAAAAACAACAAAAACAACAACAACAAAAACAACAAAAACAAACACAACAACAACAACAACATCAACAACATTTTCAACAACAACAACTTTTTCAACAACAACAACATTTTCCACAACAACAACATTTTCAACAACGACAACATTTTCAACAACGACAACATTTTCAACGACAACATTTTCAACGACAACATTCTCAACGACAACATTTTCAAAGACAACATTTTCAATGACAACATTTTCAACGACAACATTTTCAACGACAACATTTTCAGCGACAACATTTTCAACGACATCATTTTCAACGACAACATTTTCAACGACAACATTTTCAACGACAACATTTTCAACGACAACATTTTCACCGAAAAATTTTAAACGACAACATTTTCAACGACAACATTTTCAACGACAACATTTTCAACCACAACATTATGAACGACAACATTTTCAACAACAACAACAACAACAACAATAGCAACTACAACAACATAAACAACAACGATAACAACAACATTTTAAACAACAACTTTTTCAGCAACAACATTTTAAGCAACAACATTTTCAACAACAACATTTTCAACGATAACATTTTCAACGACAACATTTTCAACGACAACATTTTCAACGACAACATTTTCAACCACAACATTTAAAACGACAACATTTTCAACATCAACAACAAAAACAACAATAACAACAATAACATCAACAACAAAAACAACAACAACAACATTTTAAACAACAATTTTTTCAACAACAACATTTTAAACAACAGCATTTTCAACAACAACATTTTTAACGATAACATTTTCAACGACGACATTTTCAACGACAACATTTTCAACGACAACCTTTTCAACGACAACATTTTCAACGACAACATTTTCAACGACAACATTTTCAACGACAACATTTTCAACGACAACATTTTCAACGACAACATTTTCAACGACAACTTTTTTAACGACAACATTTTCAACGACAACATTTTCAACGACAACTTTTTGAACGACAACAACAACAACAACAACATCAACAACAACAACAACAACAACACGAATACAACAACAACAACAACAACAACAACATTTTCAACAACAACAAAACAAAACAAAAATAACAACAACAACAACAACAACAACATTTTCAACGACAACATTTTCAACGACAACATTTTCAACAACAACAACAAAACAAAAACAACAACAACAACGACAACAACAACATTTTAAGCAACAACATTTTCAACAACAACAACATTTTTAACAACAACAATATTTTCAACAATAACAACATTTTTACAACAACAACATTTTCAACAACAACAACATTTTCAACAACAACAACATTTTCAATAACAACATTTTCAGCAACAACATTTTCAACAACAACATTTCAAACAACAACATTTTCAACAACAACATTTTCAACAACAACATTTTCAACGACAACATTTTCAACGACAACATTTTCAACGACAACTTTTTTAACGACAACATTTTCAGCGACAACATTTTCAACGACAACATTATCAACAACAACAACAACAACAACATCAACAACAACAACAACAACAACACGAACTCAACAACAACAATAACAACATTTTCAACAACAACAACAACAACAAAAATAACAACAACAACAACCACAACAACAACATTTTCAACGACAACATTTTCAACAACAACATTTTCAACGACAACATTTTCAACGACAACATTTTCAACGACAACATTTTCAACGACAACACTTTCAACGACAACATTTTCAGCGACAACATTTTCAACGACAACATTTTCAACGACAACATTTTCAACGACAACATTTTCAACGACAACATTTTCAACGACAACATTTTCAACGACAACATTTTCAACGACAACATTTTCAACGACAACATTTTCAACGACATCATTTTCAACGACAACATTTTCAACGAAAACATTTTCGCCGACAACATTTTCAACGACAACATTTTTACGACCACATTTTCAACGACAACATTTTCAATGACAACATTTTCAACGACAACATTTTCAACGACGACATTTTCAACGACAACATTTTCAACGAAAACTTTTTCAACGACAACATTTTCAACGACAACATTTTCAACGACAACATTTTCAACGACATTATTTAAAACGACAACATTTTCAACGACAACATTTTCAACGACAACATTTTCGCCGACAACATTTTCAATGACAACATTTTCAACGACAACATTTTCAACGACAACATTTTCAACGAAAACATTTTCAACGACAACATTTTCAAAGACAACATTTTCAACGAAAACATTTTGAACAACAACAACTACTACAACAACAACAACAACAAAACAACAACAAAAACAACAACAACCACAAAGCAAACAACAACAACAACAACAAAAACAACAAAAACAACAACAACAAAAACAACAAAAACAAACACAACAACAAAAACAACATCAACAACATTTTCAACAACAACAACTTTTTCAACAACAACAACAACATTTTCCACAACAACAACATTTTCAACAACGACAACATTTTCAACAACGACAACATTTTCAACGACAACATTTTCAACGACAACATTTTCAACGACAACTATTCAACGATATCATTTTCAACGACAATATTTTCAACGACAACATTTTCAACGACAAAATTTTCACCGACAACATTTTCAACGACAACATTTTCAACGACAACATTTTAAACGACAACATTTTCAACGACAACATTTTCAACAACAACATTTTTTACAAAAACATTTTCAACGACAAAATTTTCAACGACAACATTTTCAGCGACAACATTTTCAACAACAACATTTTCAACGACAACATTTTTAACAACAACAACAACATTTTCAACGACAACATTTTCAACGACAATATTTTCAACAACAACAACAACAACATCAACAACAACAACAACAACAACAACAACAACAACAACAACACAAACTCAACAACAACAAAACCAACATTTTCAACAACAACAACAACAACACAAATAACAACAACAACAACAACAACATTTTCAACGACAACATTTTCAACAACAACATTTTCAACGACAACATTTTCAACGACAACATTTTCAACAACAACAACAACAACAACATCAACAACAACAACAACAACAACAACAACAACACAAACTCAACAACAACAAAACCAACATTTTCAACAACAACAACAACAACAACAACAACTTGAGACGCCGAGCAGAGCGGACGTGTTTCGACTGCGCTCCCGAGCTCATCACTTTCAAGTGTTTCTATCGGAGTATTTGCGAATTTTTTTTTCTGTGAGTGCTTCGGAATAGTTGTTTATCGTTGCGTGATACCACACGCATCTCTAGTGTTCGATTTTAAATCGAATTTGTGCTTGATTTCACCGAAAAGTGACTAAAAAACACGAATTTTAACCCTCGCATAAACGACGGCAAAAAACAACATAATAATGACGCGCCGGCCGCATCACTTAAGACCCCCACCCCTGGAGGTGCAAGATCACCAAATCATAGCGCCGAAAAAAAATATTACCACCCCAATTCCTCTCCCTCCTCACCCCACCGAGGAAGCGGACGTTGCCAATCATGAAAAAAATGACGGCAGCGACACGCCCCCCGAGACCAAGACTTCTCACTCCACCCCGCTACCTTTACCCACGCAACACGCCGCAAAAAACCCCTCCTCGGACGAATTGGTTGCCACAGACCATAATCTTGATTCCCACGCCACCGAAGCGGCAACGGAAGATCATCAAACAAACAACCCGCACGCACCAACTAGCCTCTCTCAAGTGCAAGGCCAAACAAAAAGGAAACACGTCAGGGCGGAGGAAAGAACGTCTCCCCAAAGAAAACGATTAATCCCCACCCCATCCGATGAACGGGGATACAAAGAGATAGAAGATTACCTCAACAACCATCCACAAGAAGGATTTTTAGATAGTCCAAAACTCATTTTATTCCTGAAAGAAACGAAAGGAAAGAAGAACATTACGGACATGACTAAGAATTTTTTTTCAGACACGCATGCCCTCGTCGAAACGTTGAGAGAGCTTGTCGAGAACAAAGCAGTTAAAGATGTTGCGTTAGATATGAGGATCCACAGGTTTTTTAAGGCCCTAACTAACAAACCACCGCATAATCAATGACGTCCGTCAGAGGGAAGACCATCAACCTGACCACCCTAAACGTGCGTTCTGTAGCCAGCAACGTAAAAAGTCAACAGCTCAAATTTTTCATCCAGCGGTGGGAACCAGATATCCTACTTATGCAGGAAACAAACGCGGACCACCTCCAACCCTGCCTACGCAGCCTCGGCTATTCTTTCAGCCTCAACCCCACCCACAGAGTAGCCGCGGGAACTGGCATCGCAATAAAAAAGAACCTCGCCCCCAACATAACGAAGGAAAACACCCTCTATCCGGGGCATGCTACAGAATATCGTTTCGAATTTAGCTCAGGCTCCACCTTACGCGTTATTAACAGCTACCTACCTAATGACAAGGACATAGCTGTTGAATTGATACGGAAGATGGACGACGCACTCGAGCAAGGCAGGGCGGAAGACTATCATCCGGATCTCACCATACTGGCTGGTGATTATAATTGCACGCTGTCGCCTCGTCACGACCGCTCATCGAGGATAGAGAGGGAGCCTACAAAGGCGAGGCGTCTCGCTGCACTCATTAGGAAGCACTCTCTATCAGACGTATGGAGGGAAAGGCACGGAAGGAGGGAAGGGTATACGTACCACTCTGCGGCCGACCCCAATATGCATCCCGCCTGGACAGGATATACACTGACAACATACAGAAAATATCCTCCATCGAAAGGCGAGCCTCGTTCTCGGACCACATGGCTCTATCCATAGACTTCACCATCCAGGATGTAATAAAACCACCTCCCCCGTACTGGAAATTCTACAACTATCTACTTGATAACGAAGAATTTGTCGAATTCATGTCGACAATTATCGAGGAAGTGACGTCTACCCACGAGAGCGGGGACCCCGTCGTCGCGTGGGAAACTTTAAAATCTGAGATTAGAGCCGCCACCAGGATTTAAGTACGCCTTAGTAAAGACAGAAACATATCCCACATGAGATCGCTCGAGGCGACGGAGGCGACGACTCGAGGAGAGGAGGCGATGAAGGCGAGGGAGGAAATAAGGCGCACGTACAAGGAGGTGGGCGAGAGAGCGACGGCGATCGAGGGATGGGAAGAGATAGCGTCTTCGGAGAATCCGTCGGGGACTGCTCTCTCCAGATCAGTGACACGGATGCATCGACCCCCCCTGACGTCATTGGAAACAGACGACGGCACTATCCTCTCCGAACAGCAGCATCTTGTGAAATACGTAAAAGACTATTATGAAAAAGTCTTTCAAGCCCCCGTACAGACAGACTCAGCGCTGCAAGAGGACGATTATATTATTCTTTCGCGGGGGCAGCCGGGATTGACGGCGGAGAGTAAAGCGCGGATGGAGGCGCCCCTGACCCCAGAGGATCTCCGCACTGCACTCTACAGCTTGAACAGAAAGAAAGCACCAGGAATCGATGGCCTAACGTCCGAATTCTATAAGACCTTTTGGACTCTCCTCGCGAAGCCCTTCGCGTCAATGGTCGACGCGAGCCTAGAGAGAGGCATGCTCCCTATCACCAGCAGATGGGCCGTTCTCAATTTATTTCATAAAAAAGGAGACAGAACAAATTTGAAGAGCTGGAGACCAATCTCGATCACCACCACCGATTACAAAATAATTGCGAAGACCCTTTCCATGAGACTGTCGTCGGCAATGCGAGAAGTGGTATCCCCCGAGCAAGGGTGCGGCGTCACAGGCAGAACCATCTTAGATAACCTGTCCCTAATTCGTGACATTATCGCATATGCGAATGAAACTAATTCCCCACTGGCCATATTAAGTCTGGACCAAAAGGGCGCTTTCGACAAAGTTCGCCATGATTTTTTTATCAATGTATTGAGACGCATGAATTTTGGAAAAAAAATCATAAAAACTTTAAGTACAATTTACGAAGACGCATCATGCCTCGTTAGGGTTGGCAATAGTCTGACTCCCCCAATCCCCTTTAAGCGAGGCATAAGACAAGGATGTCCGCTCTCCGGCCAGCTCTACGCACTGGCCCTGGAGCCCCTACTACACATCCTAAAAAATAAAATTACAGGTTTACCAATCCCCACTCAAGGAGCACATATTACGCTATCAGCATACGCAGATGACGTAACTTTATTCATCTCGGATGACGACGCTGCAAGAAATGTGATAAAATCATTCGATTCGTACGCCGCCCTCTCGGGAGCAGAACTAAACGAGAACAAGACTGAAGGGATGTACGTCGGGTCCTGGCGCGGGCGCACGGATAGGCTCGGACCCTTCGCGATCTCCACCGAAGGTGCCCGATTCCTCGGAGTGGTTTTTAAAAATGACACCATCAAAGAGAGAGAAGGACTAGAGGAAGACCTGGAGGTAAAAATTCAAAACGGATTGAGGAGGTGGGAAGCGGCTTCAGGGGCCCTTTCCGTGAGAGGAAGGACAAGGGTCGTAAATCAGTTCGTGGCCCCGACCATCTGGTACCGCCTACAGACCCAATGCATTAGCCCTCAATGCATCCGGCGGGTGCAAGCCGCCCTCACGGATTTTGTGTGGGGTAGGGGCCGAAAACACTGGGTTGCCGGAGCCGTGCTGACGGCCCCGCTCGGGTGCGGAGGACTGGGGCTGACTGACGTGCAGGCAAAAATTACCGCTATGAGGATAAATTTCTTTCAACGGTACGTCACAGGTGAAGTTCAACCGTGGAAAATCTTCGTTTCCTACTTCCTCGAGACCAGGCCTAAGAGGAACGGTTTCTACTCCTCATTGAAAAGCGCCCTCGACACAATGGACGTGAGGTCCGGGGAAAACGGAGGACCTCTCCCCACATCTTGGCCCCCGACGGAGGAATCTCTCCCCTTCGGTTCCCGGAGCGAGCTGTCGAGGCGAACGCGAACGTTTCCCATACACAAAAGCGATATTTACCGAGAAATCGTTGCCAAAAAAAACAAAGAGAAGTGGCCCTACAAGGACGGCATATGGGGAGAGTCTACGTGCTGGAAAGCCTTCTGGACGGCGCCAGTCCTGGGGAGGGAGGGGGAGGTGTCTTGGAGACTGGCACATGATCGCCTGGCAGACGCCGTTTTCCTGTCGCGGTCGGGATTGCGAGAAAACTCAGTGTGCAGAGCATGCCCTGGAAGCCAGGCCACGGCCTGGCACATCCTCTACGACTGCAGACAGGCCGGAGAGGTATGGCGGACAGCAAAGGAGTGGATAAAAGGAGTCACGGGCCGCAGGGTGAGGAGCGCACTGGAATTACACAGGGGGAGACCTCCTGAAAGGGGCGGCTATACTAAGCGAGATTTACTGGCAAACTTCATCATAGCCGAAACAAAGGCAAGCATATATCATTGTTTTACAGCAACAGAAAAAGGTGAAAGGTCGGCTCAAAAAACATATGCCGAGTACTTAAAAGAAGGAATCGAAAGAAGAATCAGGAGGGAGTATATATATCATAAATGCAAGGGCGACACAAAATCTTTTATTGACTTGTGGTGTCAGAGCGGTGTTCTTTCTGAAGTGGAAGAAACGGAGTCAGGGGACACAATTTTAAAAGTGAAGATGTCGCCATAGAGAAGAAAGAATGAAGTAACAAGGGCGGAACCACACGGAGGCATTAACCACTCGGAAGGGGAGGCCACATGCGCGGAGGGATGGGGTCCAAGGTTGCGGTAACCAGCCCCTTCGGCGGACCTCCCCTGTGCGCGGCCCTCCCCTTCGGAGAGTGTAAAGGCGGTGAAGAGATGCAAAAAGAATAATGACTGAAAATGATGATTTTATTGAGAAATAAACCAAGGTGACGACGAAAAACTTATAAAACCTTTTAAAAAAACCGCCCATAGAATAAAATAATAATAATAATAATAATAATAAAAAAAAAACAACAACAACAACAAAAACAACAACAACAACCACAAAAACATTTTCAACAACAACAACATTTTCAACAACAACTATTTTCAACAACAACAACATTTTCAACGACAACATTTTCAACGACAACATTTTCAACGACAACATTTTCAACGAGAACATTTTCAACGACAATATTTTCAACGACAACATTTTCACCGGCAACATTTTCAACGACTACATTTTCAACGACAACATTTTCAACGACAACATTTTCAACGACAACATTTTCAACGACAACATTTTCAACGACAACATTATCAACGACAACATTTTCAATGACAACATTTTCAACGACAACATTTTCAACGACAACATTTTCCACGACAACATTTTCAACGAAAACATTTTATAGCGACAACATTTTCGACGACAACATTTTCGACGGCAACATTTTCAGCGACAACATTTACAACGACAACATTTTCAACGACACATTTTCAACGACAACATTTCA
>NW_025791666.1:42500-47500 GCF_921293095.1 Ischnura elegans
CGAAAAAAATAATACCATTGAAATCGGGCCCCACAAGGAAGACGGGAATTATTTTCAACGGTCTCCCAGGCGTTCCCATAGCCCAATACATCGAGGCGATGGCCGAAGAGGTGGGCGGGAGACAGATAACGCACGCCACAAAACTTCCAGGGGATCGCGTTTGTTTCTATTTGAAGAATGAAGACATTTTAAACGACTTCATGATGAATAAAGGAGGTCTCACCATAATGAATAATTTTTTAATTGCGAACCGCATGGTTCAGCAAGTGGAGCGGCTAGTCGTCTCAAACGTGCCCCCAGAATTCCCGATTCCCGATTTGTTGGAAATTATCTCCCAAATAGGAAGAGTCGTGAGCCCCGTCACCACCCTGGGCGTGGGAATAAAAAGAGATGATCTAAGCCACGTCGAGTCGTGGAGGAAGCAGGTCTTCATCGTACGTCGGGAAGGTGTGATTGTACCCGAGTCGCTGCTCTTGGATTTCGGCCCCGCCAAGCACCGAATTTTCTTCAACTTTAATGACCCTCGGTGCTTTAGATGCAACGAAGACGGACATTTTGCCTCCGCCTGCAAGGCCAATCTCGACCAGGCAAGGGAAAGCAGGGCGAATTTTAACCCTCGCATAAACGACGGCAAAAAACAACATAATAATGACGCGCCGGCCGCATCACTTAAGACCCCCACCCCCGGAGGTGCAGATCACCAAATCATAGCGCCGAAAAAAAATATTATCACCCCAATTCCTCTCCCTCCTCACCCCACCGAGGAAGCGGACGTTGCCAATCATGAAAAAAATGACGGCAGCGACACGCCCCCCGAGACCAAGACTTCTCACTCCACCCCGCTACCTTTACCCACGCAACACGCCGCAAAAAACCCCTCCTCGGACGAATTGGTTGCCACAGACCATAATCTTGATTCCCACGCCACCGAAGCAGCAACGGAAGATCATCAAACAAACAACCCGCACGCACCAACTAGCCTCTCTCAAGTGCAAGGCCAAACAAAAAGGAAACACGTCAGGGCGGAGGAAAGAACGTCTCCCCAAAGAAAACGATTAATCCCCACCCCATCCGATGAACGGGGATACAAAGAGATAGAAGATTACCTCAACAACCATCCACAAGAAGGATTTTTAGATAGTCCAAAACTCATTTTATTCCTGAAAGAAACGAAAGGAAAGAAGAACATTACGGACATGGCTAAGAATTGTTTTTCAGACACGCATGCCCTCGTCGAAACGTTGAGAGAGCTTGTCGAGAAGAAAGCGGTTAAAGATGTTGCGTTAGATATGAGGATCCACAGGTTTTTTAAGGCCCTAACTAACAAACCACCGCATAATCAATGACGTCCGTCAGAGGGAAGACCATCAACCTGACCACCCTAAACGTGCGTTCTGTAGCCAGCAACGTAAAAAGTCAACAGCTCAAATTTTTCATCCAGCGGTGGGAACCAGATATCCTACTTATGCAGGAAACAAACGCGGACCATCTCCAACCCTGCCTCCGCAGCCTCGGCTATTCTTTCAGCCTCAACCCCACCCACAGAGTAGCCGCGGGAACTGGCATCGCAATAAAAAAGAACCTCGCCCCCAACATAACGAAGGAAAACACCATCTATCCGGGGCATGCTACAGAGCATCGTTTCGAATTTAGCTCAGGCTCCACCTTACGCGTTATTAACAGCTACATACCTAACGACAAGGACATAGCTGGTGAAGTGATACGGAAGATGGACGACGCACTCGAGCAAGGGAGGGCGGAAGACTATCATCCAGATCTCACCATACTGGCTGGTGATTATAATTGCACGCTGTCGCCTCGTCACGACCGCTCATCGAGGATAGAGAGGGAGCCTACGAAGGCGAGGGTTCTCGCCGCTCTCATTAGGAAGCACTCTCTATCAGACGTATGGAGGGAAAGGCACGGAAAGAGGGAAGGGTATACGTACCACTCTGCGGCCGACCCCAATATTGCATCCCGCCTGGACAGGATATACACAGACAACATACAGAAAATATCCTCCATCGAAAGGCGAGCCTCGTTCTCGGACCACATGGCTCTATCCATAGACTTCACCATCCAGGATGTTATAAAACCACCTCCCCCGTACTGGAAATTCTACAACTACTTACTTGATAACGAAGAATTTGTCGAATTCATGTCGACAATTATCGAGGAAGTGACGTCTACCCACGAGAGCGGGGACCCCGTCGTCGCGTGGGAAACTTTAAAATCTGAGATTAGAGCCGCCACCAGGATTTATGTACGCCTTAGTAAAGACCGAAACATATCCCACATGAGATCGCTCGAGGCGACGGAGGCGACGACTCGAGGAGAGGAGGCGATGAAGGCGAGGGAAGAAATAAGGCGCACGTACAAGGAGGTAGGCGAGAGAGCGACGGCGATCGAGGGATGGGAAGAGATAGCGTCTTCGGAGAATCCGTTGGGGACTGCTCTCTCAAGATCGGTGACACGGATGCATCGACCCCCCCTGACGTCATTGGAAACAGACGACGGCACTATCCTCTCCGAACAGCAGCATCTTGTGAAGTACGTAAAAGACTATTATGAAAAAGTCTTTCAAGCCCCCGTACAGACAGACTCAGAGCTGCAAGAGGACGATTTTATTATTCTTTCGCGGCGGCAGCCGGAATTGACGGCGGAGAGTAAAGCGCGGATGGAGGCGCCCCTGACCCCAGAGGATCTCCGCACTGCACTCTACAGCTTGAACCGAAAGAAAGCACCAGGAATCGATGGCCTAACGTCCGAATTCTATAAGACCTTTTGGACTCTCCTCGCGAAGCCCTTCGCGTCAATGGTCGACGCGAGCCTAGAGAGAGGCATGCTCCCTATCTCCAGCAGATGGGCCGTTCTGAATTTAATTCATAAAAAAGGAGACAGAACAAATTTGAAGAACTGGAGACCAATCTCGATCACCACCACCGATTACAAAATAATTGCGAAGGCCCTTTCCATGAGACTGTCGTCGGCAATGCGAGAGGTGGTATCCCCCGAGCAAGGGTGCGGCGTCACAGGCAGAACCATCTTAGATAACCTGTCCCTAATTCGTGACATTATCGCATATGCGAATGAAACTAATTCTCCACTGGCCATATTAAGTCTGGACCAAAAGGGCGCTTTCGACAAAGTTCGCCATGATTTTTTATTCAATGTATTGAGACGCATGAATTTTGGCGAAAATTTCATAAAAACTTTAAGTACAATTTACGAGGACGCATCATGCCTCGTTAGGGTTGGCAATAGTCTGACTCCTCCAATCCCCTTTAAGCGAGGCATAAGACAAGGATGTCCGCTCTCCGGCCAGCTCTACGCACTGGCCCTGGAGCCCCTACTCCACATCCTAAAAACTAAAATTACAGGTTTTCCACTCCCCACTCAAGAAGCACATATTACGCTATCAGCATACGCAGATGACGTAACTTTATTCATCTCGGATGACGACGCTGCAAGAAATGTGATAAAATCATTCGATTCGTACGCCGCCCTCTCGGGAGCAGAACTAAACGAGAACAAGACTGAAGGGATGTACGTCGGGTCCTGGCGCGGGCGCACGGATAGGCTCGGACCCTTCGCGATCTCCACCGAAGGTGCCCGATTCCTCGGAGTGGTTTTTAAAAATGACACCATCAAAGAGAGAGAAGGACTAGAGGAAGACCTGGAGGTAAAAATTCAAAACGGATTGAGGAGGTGGGAAGCGGCTTCAGGGGCCCTTTCCGTGAGAGGAAGGACAAGGGTCGTAAATCAGTTCGTGGCCCCGACCATCTGGTACCGCCTACAGACCCAATGCATTAGCCCTCAATGCATCCGGCGGGTGCAAGCCGCCCTCACGGATTTTGTGTGGGGTAGGGGCCGAAAACACTGGGTTGCCGGAGCCGTGCTGACGGCCCCGCTCGGGTGCGGAGGACTGGGGCTGACTGACGTGCAGGCAAAAATTACCGCTATGAGGATAAATTTCTTTCAACGGTACGTCACAGGTGAAGTTCAACCGTGGAAAATCTTCGTTTCCTACTTCCTCGAGACCAGGCCTAAGAGGAACGGTTTCTACTCCTCATTGAAAAGCGCCCTCGACACAATGGACGTGAAGTCCGGGGAAAACGGAGGACCTCTCCCCACATCTTGGCCCCCGACGGAGGAATCTCTCCCCTTCGGTTTCCGGAGCGAGCTGTCGAAGCGAATGCGAACGTTTCCCATACACAAAAGCGATATTTACCGAGAAATCGTTGCCAAAAAAAACAAAGAGAAGTGGCCCTACAAGGACGGCATATGGGGAGAGTCTACGTGCTGGAAAGCCTTCTGGACGGCGCCAGTCCTGGGGAGGGAGGGGGAGGTGTCTTGGAGACTGGCACATGATCGCCTGGCAGACGCCGTTTTCCTGTCGCGGTCGGGATTGCGAGAAAACTCAGTGTGCAGAGCATGCCCTGGAAGCCAGGCCACGGCCTGGCACATCCTCTACGACTGCAGACAGGCCGGAGAGGTATGGCGGACAGCAAAGGAGTGGATAAAAGGAGTCACGGGCCGCAGGGTGAGGAGCGCACTGGAATTACACAGGGGGAGACCTCCTCAGAGGGGCGGCTATACTAAGCGAGATTTACTGGCAAACTTCATCATAGCCGAAACAAAGGCAAGCATATATCATTGTTTTACAGCAATAGAAAAAGGTGAAAGGTCGGCTCAAAAAACATACGCCGAGTACTTAAAAAAAGGAATCGAAAGAAGAATCAGGAGGGAGTATATATATCATAAATGCAAGGGCGACACAAAATCTTTTATTGACTTGTGGTGTCAGAGCGGTGTCCTTTCTGAAGTGGAAGAAACGGAGTCAGGGGACACAATCTTAAAAGTGAAGATGGCGCCATAGAGAAGAAAGAATGAAGTAACAAGGGCGGAACCACACGGAGGCATTAACCACTCGGAAGGGGAGGCCACATGCGCGGAGGGATGGGGTCCAAGGTTGCGGTAACCAGCCCCTTCGGCGGACC
>NW_025791666.1:57500-62134 GCF_921293095.1 Ischnura elegans
GTGCTCCGTCGTCACCTCAGAGACGTGCTCAGGTTGCCACTACAGCCCCTCCGATTAATTACAGAAGTTCACGTAATCTGTCATTATCCCTGGAGTCACTAAATGACGAAATAAAATCGCCGACGACAGTATTGCGCCGCGAAGGCGGTATTTTAACTACCACAGTAAGGCGCATTCCGACAACTATCGGTGTCCGCTCACTCCCTTTCTCTTCTATCACTGGCAAAGTTTCACCGACCGAAATTAATTACGGAATTCATAATTCATTTGTCCATGCAAGTAGTGGAGCCATAGATACTCAAAGTTCCGATGCCCGTGACGTAAGCCGTCCCCCGGACACCGCTTTCCCCATTACTCAGGCGACGAGGGATGGGGAAATCACCTCTTCAGCTGAGACGAGGCCACGCTCGCTCGCGGCGACGGCAAGGGGAGGGGGATCGAGTGCGGTAAGCGGGGCGGACCCTATTCGATGCGAAGGCGAAGTCGCGAGCATTAGCGACGCACCCCAACGGGGCAGACCGTTAGTCAGCTACGCGCGGGTGACAGGAGGGAAGGAAAATCGACAAGCCCAAAGCAACGGCGATAACCCACCCCAACCTTTTAAATTCGTAACGAAAAAAATAATACCATTGAAATCGGGCCCCACAAGGAAGACGGGAATTATTTTCAACGGCCTCCCAGGCGTTCCCATAGCCCAATACATCGAGGCGATGGCCGAAGAGGTGGGCGGGAGACAGATAACGCACGCCACAAAACTTCCAGGGGATCGCGTTTGTTTCTATTTGAAGAATGAAGACATTTTAAACGACTTCATGATGAATAAAGGAGGTCTCACCATAATGAATAATTTTTTAATTGCGAACCGCATGGTTCAGCAAGTGGAGCGGCTAGTCGTCTCAAACGTGCCCCCAGAATTCCCGATTCCCGATTTGTTGGAAATTATCTCCCAAATAGGAAGAGTCGTGAGCCCCGTCACCACCCTGGGCGTGGGAATAAAAAGAGATGATCTAAGCCACGTCGAGTCGTGGAGGAAGCAGGTCTTCATCGTACGTCGGGAAGGTGTGATTGTACCCGAGTCGCTGCTCTTGGATTTCGGCCCCGCCAAGCACCGAATTTTCTTCAACTTTAATGACCCTCGGTGCTTTAGATGCAACGAAGACGGACATTTTGCCTCCGCCTGCAAGGCCAATCTCGACCAGGGAAGGGAAAGCAGGGCGAATTTTAACCCTCGCATAAACGACGGCAAAAAACAACATAATAATGACGCGCCGGCCGCATCACTTAAGACCCCCACCCCCGGAGGTGCAGATCACCAAATCATAGCGCCGAAAAAAAATATTATCACCCAAATTCCTCTCCCTCCTCACCCCACCGAGGAAGCGGACGTTGCCAATCATGAAAATAATGACGGCAACGACACGCCCCCCGAGACCAAGACTTCTCACTCCACCCCGCTACCTTTACCCACCCAACACGCCGCAAAAAACCCCTCCTCGGACGAATTGGTTGCCACAGACCATAATCTTGATTCCCACGCCACCGAAGCAGCAACGGAAGATCATCAAACAAACAACCCGCACGCACCAACTAGCCTCTCTCAAGTGCAAGGCCAAACAAAAAGGAAACACGTCAGGGCGGAGGAAAGAACGTCTCCCCAAAGAAAACGATTAATCCCCACCCCATCCGATGAACGGGGATACAAAGAGATAGAAGATTACCTCAACAACCATCCACAAGAAGGATTTTTAGATAGTCCAAAACTCATTTTATTCCTGAAAGAAACGAAAGGAAAGAAGAACATTACGGACATGGCTAAGAATTTTTTTTCAGACACGCATGCCCTCGTCGAAACGTTGAGAGAGCTTGTCGAGAAGAAAGCGGTTAAAGATGTTGCGTTAGATATGAGGATCCACAGGTTTTTTAAGGCCCTAACTAACAAACCACCGCATAATCAATGACGTCCGTCAGAGGGAAGACCATCAACCTGACCACCCTAAACGTGCGTTCTGTAGCCAGCAACGTAAAAAGTCAACAGCTCAAATTTTTCATCCAGCGGTGGGAACCAGATATCCTACTTATGCAGGAAACAAACGCGGACCATCTCCAACCCTGCCTCCGCAGCCTCGGCTATTCTTTCAGCCTCAACCCCACCCACAGAGTAGCCGCGGGAACTGGCATCGCAATAAAAAAGAACCTCGCCCCCAACATAACGAAGGAAAACACCATCTATCCGGGGCATGCTACAGAGCATCGTTTCGAATTTAGCTCAGGCTCCACCTTACGCGTTATTAACAGCTACATACCTAACGACAAGGACATAGCTGGTGAAGTGATACGGAAGATGGACGACGCACTCGAGCAAGGGAGGGCGGAAGACTATCATCCAGATCTCACCATACTGGCTGGTGATTATAATTGCACGCTGTCGCCTCGTCACGACCGCTCATCGAGGATAGAGAGGGAGCCTACGAAGGCGAGGCGTCTCGCCGCACTCATTAGGAAGCACTCTCTATCAGACGTATGGAGGGAAAGGCACGGAAGGAGGGAAGGGTATACGTACCACTCTGCGGCCGACCCCAATATTGCATCCCGCCTGGACAGGATATACACAGACAACATACAGAAAATATCCTCCATCGAAAGGCGAGCCTCGTTCTCGGACCACATGGCTCTATCCATAGACTTCACCATCCAGGATGTTATAAAACCACCTCCCCCGTACTGGAAATTCTACAACTACTTACTTGATAACGAAGAATTTGTCGAATTCATGTCGACAATTATCGAGGAAGTGACGTCTACCCACGAGAGCGGGGACCCCGTCGTCGCTTGGGAAACTTTAAAATCTGAGATTAGAGCCGCCACCAGGATTTATGTACGCCTTAGTAAAGACCGAAACATATCCCACATGAGATCGCTCGAGGCGACGGAGGCGACGACTCGAGGAGAGGAGGCGATGAAGGCGAGGGAAGAAATAAGGCGCACGTACAAGGAGGTAGGCGAGAGAGCGACGGCGATCGAGGGATGGGAAGAGATAGCGTCTTCGGAGAATCCGTTGGGGACTGCTCTCTCAAGATCGGTGACACGGATGCATCGACCCCCCCTGACGTCATTGGAAACAGACGACGGCACTATCCTCTCCGAACAGCAGCATCTTGTGAAGTACGTAAAAGACTATTATGAAAAAGTCTTTCAAGCCCCCGTACAGACAGACTCAGAGCTGCAGGAGGACGATTTTATTATTCTTTCGCGGCGGCAGCCGGAATTGACGGCGGAGAGTAAAGCGCGGATGGAGGCGCCCCTGACCCCAGAGGATCTCCGCACTGCACTCTACAGCTTGAACCGAAAGAAAGCACCAGGAATCGATGGCCTAACGTCCGAATTCTATAAGACCTTTTGGACTCTCCTCGCGAAGCCCTTCGCGTCAATGGTCGACGCTAGCCTAGAGAGAGGCATGCTCCCTATCTCCAGCAGATGGGCCGTTCTGAATTTAATTCATAAAAAAGGAGACAGAACAAATTTGAAGAACTGGAGACCAATCTCGATCACCACCACCGATTACAAAATAATTGCGAAGGCCCTTTCCATGAGACTGTCGTCGGCAATGCGAGAGGTGGTATCCCCCGAGCAAGGGTGCGGCGTCACAGGCAGAACCATCTTAGATAACCTGTCCCTAATTCGTGACATTATCGCATATGCGAATGAAACTAATTCTCCACTGGCCATATTAAGTCTGGACCAAAAGGGCGCTTTCGACAAAGTTCGCCATGATTTTTTATTCAATGTATTGAGACGCATGAATTTTGGCGAAAATTTCATAAAAACTTTAAGTACAATTTACGAGGACGCATCATGCCTCGTTAGGGTTGGCAATAGTCTGACTCCTCCAATCCCCTTTAAGCGAGGCATAAGACAAGGATGTCCGCTCTCCGGCCAGCTGTACGCACTGGCCCTAGAGCCACTACTCCACATCCTTAAAACTAAAATTACAGGTTTTCCACTCCCCACTCAAGAAGCACATATTACGCTATCAGCATACGCAGATGACGTAACTTTATTCATTTCGGAGAACGACGCTGTAAGAAATGTGATAAAATCATTCGATTCGTACGCCGCCCTCTCGGGAGCAGAACTAAACGAGAACAAGACTGAAGGGATGTACGTCGGGTCCTGGCGCGGGCGCACGGATAGGCTCGGACCCTTCGCGATCTCCACCGAAGGTGCCCGATTCCTCGGAGTGGTTTTTAAAAATGACACCATCAAAGAGAGAGAAGGACTAGAGGAAGACCTGGAGGTAAAAATTCAAAACGGATTGAGGAGGTGGGAAGCGGCTTCAGGGGCCCTTTCCGTGAGAGGAAGGACAAGGGTCGTAAATCAGTTCGTGGCCCCGACCATCTGGTACCGCCTACAGACCCAATGCATTAGCCCTCAATGCATCCGGCGGGTGCAAGCCGCCCTCACGGATTTTGTGTGGGGTAGGGGCCGAAAACACTGGGTTGCCGGAGCCGTGCTGACGGCCCCGCTCGGGTGCGGAGGACTGGGGCTGACTGACGTGCAGGCAAAAATTACCGCTATGAGGATAAATTTCTTTCAACGGTACGTCACAGGTGAAGTTCAACCGTGGAAAATCTTCG
>NW_025791667.1:5000-15000 GCF_921293095.1 Ischnura elegans
CTCCCATCACTGGTCGGGGCACGAGGTTCATGTATTAGCTCTAGAATTACCACAGTTATCCATGTAAGCGTGGGTAAGATCCAAGGAACCATAACTGATTTAATGAGCCATTCGCGGTTTCGCCTTAAAGCGGTTTGTACTGAGACATGCATGGCTTAATCTTTGAGACAAGCATATGACTACTGGCAGGATCAACCAGGGAGCGCGTATCGTTCCGTTCCCCGCCGACATGATCGGTCCGAGGCCGCGCTTTTTCGATTTTTCGTTCCGTACCTTCTCCTCCGTTTTTCTTCAAATCAAGCCCACCGGTCACCGAAACGATGCGGGGAGAATCCCCGACGTTCCGAAGGCCTGCGCGCTTCGTTCGGTTAAAGGATTTCTCGAGTCGCTTTGCCCAAATGGCCAAAATTCAATTTTGCCGACCGGGGCCGAAGCACGGAGACCCTCGCGGGACCCGACGCGCTTCTTCCCCGTCGATCTTCGCTAGCCGGTGAGAGTCGAGTGACTCCACATAGTAGTCAAATAGCAGATGCAAGGGGAATTCGACTCTGGACCACACCGACGTCGACGCGGGCGAATTATCCGGCGCGGCCCAAAAAAGTTAGTCGAAAATGCCCTTTCTCGGGACTTAGTCGCGGGCCGCACCGACCCCCCCCGCAACCCTATAGGACGTTGTTTGACAATTATTTCCCTTAATGTTTACAGCTCTTGCGCACACTTTAAACAATTATTAACATTTATTTGACAGTTATTTAAGGGATTAAATTTTTTTTCCCGATTTTTACCAAACTCGCGGAACGAATTTTTTAATGCAAATTAGCGACTCCCCACGTTCGAGGACGGTCTTATGAACAATTTCACCCCTATTGTTATTAACAATTAAATTGTTTAAACAAAATCCCGCCACTATTTCCTACCAAAAAACCATTTTTCGTTTATACTGTGATATATATCTATTATCGTAGACGATTGACAACCGCTTGTGCAATTTTGACGGTTATTTTTGTTTATAACAATATTGTTTAAACAATTTCTTTCCTCATTCATGCGACAATTTTCTACGCAAATACGATATTTCCGTTCGTTATTACGAGTTAACTATCACTTGCACCATAGACAACCGCGCGTGCGGTTACAATATATATTATTGTTTATAACAATATTGTTTAAACAATTTCTTTCCTACATTTGTTCCGATACATTGATGATTTCTTCACATTTCCACTATACTTTTACCCCCCTGTCGCTTCAAAAATTCTAAATCGATGCAATTGTTCATGCCGACATTGTTTAAACAAAGATAAATGTTAATAACTTTAATGTAGGCATTATGCGTAAAACAGCTTTCTGGGACGCAAATGTAAGTCTGTGATGTCTTCCGACACTAATTGCAAATATAAATGCGCCCGAACTTACATAAATCCGAAATAATTTACACCTTCCGAAATATTTCCGAGTCCCGAAAAATTTCTAAGTACCGAAAATTTTCTAAGTACCGAAAAATTTCTAAGTACCGAAAAATTTCTAAGTACCGAAATTTTTCAAAGTCCGAAAATTTCCCATTTTCCAACATATACGGAATACATACGTAGCATTAAGGACTACGAATATTGTTTTCCTCTTTAAATAAGTCAGATTCTGTTAAATTCCCGTCCGCCTGATTGTCATACACAATTCCCTGGTATGCGAGCGCTACCCCGCAACCGGCCGAAGACCCGGGGTTCGCCCGCCAGCCGGAGGTGAGCTGCGGGCCCCCGGAGTTGAAGACTTACTGAACGAAATTTTTTAAGGCTCCTCATTTTCCACGTGAAGGAGCTTAGGATTGTTTCGTGTCCTGTAATAATTATGTTATGGGAAGGAATGCGGATAATTCGTAATTAATTTCCAGATATAAATTTTTTTTTCAACCTCGGAAATTTTTCTAAGTCCCGAAAAATGTTTAAGTACCGAAATTTTTTTTAGTACCAAAACCTTTCAACCTCCAAAAAATTGACATTTTTCCCTCATGCGTGAATCACTACAACGACTAATTACAGTTGGTCTGAGTCCCATTAAGGGACTAAAACCGTTTCCCCATAAGAAAAGCATTGGATCCGTGCAGGTGGTTTTTTCTTTTATATTTTAAAAATATTTCCAACGACCTCAGTGCATTCATATTACCAGAGTGTCATAGGTGAAAGTGTGGAGAATTTTTTAATGTCATACCTTTTCGACGAAGGCACTTCATCACCTTTCTTACGGATTTTTTCTCCGCCAAAGGCAGAGGTTCGATCAACAATGGACATCTCCGTGGCAACCACGCCATGATAAGCAGGCATGTTAGCATCATTAGCGTACGGGTAATGTACTCGGAGCACGCACAGAGGAGGAATTCGTTCTAATACTCGGTTAGACGTGGTAATACCTGAAGGAATCATACCTTGACCTAACTGCTTCACATTTCAAAACCAGCTGATGCAACGCCTGAGAGGTGGTGCGCCCTGCCGGCGGCATGTGAAGTACCTTCAAGGACATCTCGGCATCATGTAAGTAACGGTTCCTTGGCCCAAGAAATGAGGATTAAGAAAACGTCGTCACATTCAAAATTCTTCAGTGCTTTACCTCACATTGGTACATATTATTTACACCTGGGCAGTAAGTCACAGACCGTAAGGAATTTAATACGGGATAAGGCTGACGTTGCAAATGAAAATGTGTCACCTTTCCGGGTGCAGAATTCCACTGAGAATTTGAATGTACACAGTACAGACATCCGTCCGAATGGCCAGAGTTTTCATAAATGATGTAAGGACGTGGAATTACCTTCAGACTCTTCAGGAAGCCGTATGAGTCTCTCCTTCAGAATAGCATTTCAATCCGTGGAGAGAATTAGTCGTTCAATTTTTAAAAATTATTACAGCGGGCCTGTTCATTGCCAAATAATACAGTAAGGAGGACGAAGAAAAGAGCAATTTTTTAATATATATTTGCTGGCAACATATTCATTGCTTTCTTCCGTACCCCAGAGCAGCCCGCTCGCATCGCACGAATGCACGGCAGGAACTCATCCTCTTTGTGCTCACTTTTTTAATACTTCATGGATAAACAGTGCCCTGAAATTTCGGAATAACACATGACATATATTAAGGTACATAACCACACATCTGATATACGACCGAAGGTCGTGGGAATGGCTTGAGTGTCATAGCGGGACCACAAGCGTTTCTCCGTAAGGAAACCTTGGCATTCCGTGCAGGCCGTTACTCTTCGAATTTTTAAAAATAGTTACATTGGGCCAGGAGATATATAAATGGTGCAGTTGCAGGGTGTAAAGTATGAAGAATATTTACACACCATATATGTTTAACCTAGGTACTTCCTTACCACGTATAAAATGGTCAACGTGCAGTCAACCCCTGGGATCGTGAATAGGCCACCCGCATTACCCATAAGAAAAGCATTGCGAAGTCGACTCTAGCTTTCGACACCGTTTTCAGCACTGGCAAAGGGGATAATGACCTCATATTTTAAACACACATGCTTCATAGAATGATGTATTTCACCACAATATCCTTTTCCCGCCTCCTGTTCGTGAAAACGGCCTCGGACCTCCAAACGTGAACAGTTTTCATTCCTATAACAAATGGATTGGGAAACGTGCATAGGGTTTTTGTATGAATTTAAAAAAATACTTGTAATCGGCGTTAGACCAAGTAAATGACTGGGTTACAAGGCTAAAGGAATGAGGAATGGGAAATGATAATATTTTTCATTCATAGTGAATCCATAACGCTACTTTAAATTTTTCTCCAAACCCCTGGTTTCCTCACCCATATTCCCCGTAAGGAATGCATTGCGTGGAAGACTGATATTGCAACGACTAATTTTCGTACTTTTAATTGGATTATACCAATGGAATCATGAAGATACGTTCGAAATACATTTAAGGAAAGGAATACGCATTATTTTCCGGCCCCTGCTCGTGAAAACGGTTTGGGGGCCCTTAACATGTCATGGCCTTTCCCCATAAGAAAAGGTGTTGGATAGGTACCGTGCAGTGGGTTTTTCTATTAAATTTCAAAAATGCTTTTATTCACAGTTAGACCTACTAAATGACTGAGATGGAAGGCTTAAGGAATGAGGAGTGTTTAAGGATAATACTTATGATTCATAGGCAATCCAAAAACTTACCTTTGCACATTTCCAAACTCCCGGATAGCGCAGCCATATTCGCCGTAAGGAAAGCATGGCGTGGCAGAGTGATGCTGCAATGAATAATTTTGGTACTTAAACTTGGATTATTGGAACGTAATTTGGAAGGTTGATAGGAAATATATTAAAATAATGTAATACGCATTCCATTTTCGTCCATCGGTCGTGTAAACGGCCTCGGGGCCCTCAACGTGTCGTGACGTTACCCCGTAAGAAAAGCATTGGATCCGTGCAGATGGTTTTTCTTTTAAATTTTAAAAATATTTTCAACGACCTCAATGCTTTCTCATTACCACTGCATCAAAGGTTAGGGTGTGCAGAATTTTTTAATGCCATACCTTTTCGACGAAGGCACTTCGTCACCTCTCTTACGGACCTTTTCTCCATAAAAAGGGCAGTTTTTCTGAGGTTCGATCAACAATGGACATCTCCGTGGCAACCAAACCATAGTAAACAGGCATGTTAGCACATTTTGCGTAGGGGAAAGGTACTCGGAGCAGGCACTGAGGAGGGATTCCTTCTAATACTCGGTTAGACATTGTATTATCTGAGGGAGGCATGAGCCGTATGAGTCTCTCCTTAAGGGAACCGTAGCATTCCGTGAAGGCCGTTACTCTTCGATTTTTTAAAAATAGTTGCCATGGGCCTGGCGGTCTATGAATGGTACAGTTACAAGGCGTAAAGATTGAAGAATAGTTACATACCATACCTGTTTAACGTAGGTACTCTCGTACCACCTATTTAACCGTCAATGTTCAGTCAACCCCTGGGAGCGTGAATAGGCCACCCGCATTACCCATAAGGAAAGCATTGCGAAGTCGACTCTAGCTTAAGACACCTTTTTCAGTATTTGCAAAGGGAGTATTGGGCTAAAATTTTGAACATAAAAGCTTCATAGATTGAAGTGTTTTTACACAACAGCCTTTTCCGCCTACCTGTCGTGAAAACGGTGTCCGGCCTCCAAACGTGAAGCGTATTTCACCCACAAGGAAATCATTAGGAATCCGTGCAGTGGGATTTTCTACGAATTTTAAAAAATACCTGTAATCGGCGTTAGACCAAACAAATGGCTCGGTTACAAGGGTAGGATAATGAGGAATGTTGGGGGATAATACTTTTTTAATCATAGTCAATCCGTAACCGAACATAAATTTTTTCCAAACCCCTGGTTTCCACACCCCTATTTCCCGTAAGGGAAGCATGGCGTGGCATATTAACGTTGTATTGACTTTTTATACAACTTTTAATTGGAATATTGGAATGAAATTTTGAAGATACATTGGAAATACATTAAAGCGATGGAATACGCTTTCCATTTCCGTCCATCGCTCGCGAAAACGGCCTCGGGGCCCTCAACGTGCCATGACCGTTTTCCCATAAGAAAAGCATTGCATTCCGTGCAGATGGTTTTTCTTTTAAATTAAAAAAATATTTTTAATGGCCTCAACGCTTTCTTAACACCACAGTGTCAAAGGTTGAAGCTTGGAGATTTTTTTAATACCATTCCGCTTCTTCGTAGCCAGTTCGTTACCTTTCCTATGTACTTTCTCTCCGCCAAAGCATGTATTTTCAACGTTCGACCAACAATGGGTCTTTGCCGTGGCAACCACACCACGAAAAGCTCTATTAGTTAGCGGGTAATGAACGCGGAGCACACACTGAGGAGGTTTTTGTGCAAATACTCGGTAAAACACGGTATTATTTGAAGGAAGCATACCGAGAGAGAACGATTTAACGTCTCATAGACAGCTGATTGATGCAACGTCCGAGAGGTGGTGCCCCCAGCGGCGGCTACGGAACTATCAGCTACAGGTGAGCTTGGAGCATCAGGCAATTAGCCCACGACAAGATAGTTAACGTTTATTTGCTGTAATTACTCTTCGCGTAGGCTGTAACGTGTGATCCTTTATATTTCCTTATGTGCAACAAATTTCCACACTTACTGTGTCGTGTGTGTTGCAGAAAATTCGTCCAAGTGAAGTGTTGTTTTGATCAGTGCATTTTGAAGTTGTTTTCTGAAAGTTATAAAGTAATGCGTGTGACCGTGAAGTGAGGTAGTGCGCAAGTGATTACGCGATCAAGTTTTAAATGCATGTGTACACCAGAGTTTATTATTTATGTAGTGTAGTTGCATGTTAAGAAATATTGTGTTACATTTAACAGCCACATACTCAACACAGGGTTCCCAGAATTGCATGTTGACATCATCACAACTTTGTGAACACTTTGATTAAAGTGGGAAGGTGCTTCGATACGGGTTTTAGGTTACTACACATTCATTTGCTGGTAGACATTGTGAAACCCTCGTAGTTGTTTCAAATTACTCAAGGTCAAATACATGTACACAATGTAGGATGCCAGAAAGAACGTGAGAAGAGAAGCGGAAATGACAAAAACATTTTAAAACATATGATATCCTCAGGGGATCATTCCTTTCAAAATAACCGTCAACTTAACAAAGTATACATATGAGTCGTGTCTGCCATACACCCATTGTACACTTTTAAAAATTGGGTATAAAGTGTAATTGCCATCGGATTCCGGTCAGATACGTTTTGAAACGTTCGTAAAAATACGAGAAATATTTCAAAGGGGTTTCGTTGCGGTATATTAACAATTTTCGAATATATTACATGACTTCTGTTCGCCATACACCCAGGAGAGAGATTAAAAAATCAACAATCCGGCGTTAAAAATTTATTTGCCCTCGGTTTTCGATCAGACAACTTTTCAAACGTTCCGAATAATACTACAAATGCGTCAGTAAAATTTCAGTGTGATTACTGCATAACTTTCCAAAATATTGCATGATTTGTGGTTGCCATACACCCAGGACACACATTCAGAATCAACCATCCTGAGGGAAAAAAGTATTTCTCATCGGATTTCGGTCAGAGTACTTTTAAAACGTTCGGAATGACATAATAAGTATTTCTATAGAGTTTCAGCACGATTAAGGTACTAGTTTTGAAAATATTTCATGATTTGTGGTTGCCATACACCCAGGACACACATTCATAATCAACCATCCTGAGGGAAAAAAGTATTTCTCATCGGATTTCGGTCAGAGTACTTTTAAAACGTTCGGAATATCATAATAAGTATTTACATAGAGTTTCAGCACGATTAAGTTACAAGTTTTGAAAATATTTCATGATTTGTGGTTGCCATGCACCCAAAAAAAGGCATTCAAAATCAGCCAACCGGAGTTTAAAACTTATTTCTCATCGGATTTCGGTCAGAGTACTTTTAAAACGTTCGAAATATCATAATAAGTATTCACATAGAGTTTCAGCACGATTAAGTTACAAGTTTTGAAAATATTTCATGATTTGTGGTTGCCATACACCCAGGACACACATTCAGAATCAACCATCCTGAGGGAAAAAAGTATTTCTCATCGGATTTCGGTCAGAGTACTTTTAAAACGTTCGGAATAACATAATAAGTATTTCTATAGAGTTTCAGCACGATTAAGGTACTAGTTTTGAAAATATTTCATGATTTGTGGTTGCCATGCACCCAAAAAAAGGCATTCAAAATCAGCCAACCGGAGTTTAAAACTTATTTCTCATCGGATTTCGGTCAGAGTACTTTTAAAACGTTTGGAATAACATAATAAGTATTTCTATAGAGTTTCAGCACGATTAAGTTACAAGTTTTGAAAATATTTCATGATTTGTGGTTGCCATGCACCCAAAAAAAGGCATTCAAAATCAGCCAACCGGAGTTTAAAACTTATTTCTCATCGGATTTCGGTCAGAGTACTTTTAAAACGTTCGGAATAACATAATAAGTATTTCTATAGAGTTTCAGCACGATTAAGTCACAAGTTTTGAAAATATTTCATGATTTGTGGTTGCCATACACCCAGGACACACATTCAGAATCAACCATCCTGAGGGAAAAAAGTATTTCTCATCGGATTTCGGTCAGAGTACTTTTAAAACGTTCGGAATAACATAGTAAGTATTTCTATAGAGTTTCAGCACGTTTAAGTTACAAGTTTTGAAAATATGTCATGATTTGTGGTTACCATGCACCCAAAAAAAGGCATTCAAAATCAGCCAACCGGAGTTTAAAACTTATTTCTCATCGGATTTCGGTCAGAGTACTTTTAAAACGTTTGGAATAACATAATAAGTATTTCTATAGAGTTTCAGCACGATTAAGTTACAAGTTTTGAAAATATTTCATGATTTGTGGTTGCCATGCACCCAAAAAAAGGCATTCAAAATCAGCCAACCGGAGTTTAAAACTTATTTCTCATCGGATTTCGGTCAGAGTACTTTTAAAACGTTTGGAATAACATAATAAGTATTTCTATAGAGTTTCAGCACGATTAAGTTACAAGTTTTGAAAATATTTCATGATTTGTGGTTGCCATGCACCCAAAAAAAGGCATTCAAAATCAGCCAACCGGAGTTTAAAACTTATTTCTCATCGGATTTCGGTCAGAGTACTTTTAAAACGTTCGGAATAACATAATAAGTATATCTATAGAGTTTCAGCACGATTAAGTTACAAGTTTTGAAAATATTTCATGATTTGTGGTTGCCATACACCCAGGACACACATTCAGAATCAACCATCCTGAGGGAAAAAAGTATTTCTCATCGGATTTCGGTCAGAGTACTTTTAAAACGTTCGAAATATCATAATAAGTATTTACATAGAGTTTCAGCACGATTAAGTTACAAGTTTTGAAAATATTGCATGATTTGTGGTGGCCATACACACAGGAGACACATTCAAAATCAGCCATCCGGAGTTAAAATTTTATTTCTCTTCGGGTTGCGATCAGAATACTTTTAAAACGTTCGGAGTAACATGATAAATATTTTAATAGAGTTTCAGCACGATTAAGTTACAAGTTTTGTAAATATTACATGATATGTGGTTGCCATGCACCCGAGAAAAACATTCAATGTCTGCCAACCGGAGTAAAAAAAATTATTTCTCCTCGGATTTTGGGTACTTAACTTGTAAAACATTCGGAATAACATTACAAATATTTCAGTATAGTTTTATTGTGACAGAATTACAACTTTGGGAAATATCCTAGGATTTGTGGTTGTATTACACACATGAAACACCTTTCAAAATCAAAAGTTGGGCGTAAAAAAATTAAATGTCATCTGATTTTGATGGTATGCGTTGTGAAACGTTCTTTAATAATTGAAAATAGTTATGTAGATTTTCTGTGCGACTGATTTACAATTTATAAAAATATTGTATTAATTTTTGATGGCGTAATCCTAGAAGAACGTTCAACGGGAACAATCTGCCTTATCAGCCGATTTCGATCAGAACGTTTCGAAAGGAACGTGTCGAGAGTATAATTGAATTGCCCTAACCACCTATTTCTCGATAAATTGCGTATTAAGTTCTTATTATCATCACCTGCAGTTACGGGAAGCCACCACAGGGGTTCCGCGTTTGAAAATACCACCTTATTTTTCAGGCGTTTTGAACGGGGGGGCGGTAGACTAGTAGTTAGCGTGTTGGATTCCCACGCGGGGGTCCCGGGTTCGATTCCCGGCCGCGGTCGTGCGAAAAAAAGCGAAAAATTGGGGCGTTATGAGTGGGTTCGTTAGAGTGAGGTCGATTAGAACTTAGGTCGGTCAGGAAGTCTCAGGTGCCTCCAGTGTTCAGTGGCCGGGTGCGAACCCGGGTCCCTGAGTTGACGCTCTTTTCCCCTCGGGGACCCGGGTTCTTTTCCGGCCACCGTACACTGGAGGAGGGGAGGCTGGAGGCATTTTGTTGCATTTTTTACGCAGACAAATCGATCTTGGAAGCAATTCTTGCG
>NW_025791667.1:20000-22500 GCF_921293095.1 Ischnura elegans
TAATTCTGGCGCCAGAATTCGAGGTTGTGAGCTTCGATTTTAATTTTTTCTTTGAGTTTCTTTCTCGCCCTTCTGCATTCTTTTCTCATTAGAGTTAGGTTTTGGTTCCACCAGGGGACGTTTCTCTGTTTAGGTTTCAATTTGGGGATGGACTTTTCACATGCTTCGAGGATTGTTTTAGTGAGTTTCGACGTATCGTTGATTTCGCTGGCTTTTCTTTGAATTTCTGCTTCGAACTCTTCCCATTCGGCGTTGGCGATGTTGAAGCTGTTTGAGAGAGTAGACTGATTCAACGGTGGATTTAAGGCATGAATTTCGAATAGGATGAGGCGGTGGTCGCTGAGTGTTTCCTCATCACTTATTCTCCAGTTCTTTAATTCATTGTTGAAACCTCTGGAAAGAGTCACGTCAATATTGCTAAAACCGTTCGGTCCTTCGTACGTCGTCAGTTCATTAAAAGAATTCTCCACCGTCAAATCGTAAAACAAAATAAAATCTTCAAGCGTGTCTCCGCGGTCGTCGTTTTCACTGTTAAACCAGAGTGTAGATTTCGCGTTGGCGTCTGCACACAAGATAATCCTACATTCTTTAAAGGTCCGGAGAACCTTTTCAATTTCAGTGAGGAACGGGTCAATTGCTTCAGAGAACTTGAAGTAGCTGTTAATTATAATGATTTCCTTGTTATTCTTCATAGTTATTTTCACTGTCACAGTTTTAGCGTTGGTGAATTGGGTTAAAATTGTGATGCTCAAATTCTTGTTTCTGCACACTGTTGCGGCCCATAGTTGACTGGAGTTCTGCAGGCAGTAAGTTTCGCCGGTGGAGAAAGGTATTTTACCATGTACTGAATATGGCTCTTGAATGAGTATGAGGTCTAATTCGTATTCTTTTCCTATTATCTCGAGATTACCCATAGCGGCTAGGCTCCTACCGGTGTTTATTTGCCCAATTTTTATGTTAAATGGGTGTACCGCCATACCCTAGTCGTTCACACTCCTGTTCCCTTGCCTTTTTGAAAAACGGACAATTACGATCCCCGGAGCGATGTGCACTGGGTTTTTCCGCACTAGAGCAGTGATGGCACTTTGGCGTTTCTCCTGTGTGCTTACAGTCTTCGAAGCGGTGCTTACCCGCACAATGGGTGCAGATGTCAATTTCTCGCTTACACAAAGAGGTTTTATGGCCGTAAGCTTGGCATTTGAAACACCGAAGGACGGAAATGTAGTCTTTGACTTTGCAGCACGACCACTCTAGGTAAATTTTCTCCTTTTCTAACAGTAAGTCTCGAATTTCCATTTTTGTTTCAAATACCCAATGCTCCTTTTCGGAATCGTTAGCTCTCAATTGGTAAACTTTTTTAAAATTTGTTTTAAATTCTTCTTCATTCATTCGAATGTTGACGTTTTGATTGTAAATTTTGTCAGTAACTGTTTCGACACTCAAATGTTTCGGCACGTCGTAGACTAGGATTTGTGGTCTCCTCTTCTGTATTTGTTCTACGATGAAGCCTTTTTCTTTGAGAAGTTTATTATTGATCATTCTTTCGATGTGCTGCTCCTTTTCTAATTCAACTAATACACCCTTCTCGACGTTCCTACTCCGCTTTACGTTCACACCTAGCTCTGCCGGGGTCACGGTACTTTTGAGCATCTCAGTGATTTCTTTTCCTGTTTTTTCTTGATTGGTATGTTTTATGATGATAAGCTGAGGGGCCGGCCTTAGGCTACTTTTCACACCGATCACTTTGGGCTTTTGGGCTACTAAGGATTGATTCTGCTGTAGTTGCTTCTGTGTGATTTCTGCGAACGATTTTATCTCATTTTTGGCCTGTGCCGAGCTTGTTTTTTCACTCTCTTTGATTATTTTGATAATTTCTTTCCGTTCTTCCGTCCTACCCTCTAATTGCGCGTTTTTCATTGCCATTCGTAAGCTTAATTTTTCAATTTCTTTGAGCCTTTTTAAATGTTCATCTACGTTTCCTTTTGAAAGTTTGCCGTTCTTTTGCTGTGTTCGTAAGCTCGTTTGTATTTGTTCGACTATCTGTTTTATTTGCTCATACTGATTTGTTGTTTTACTAATCTGTTCACTATCACCTTCCTCTTCTATTTCTCTCGTCTTCTTGGGTGTATTTCCATCGTATTCATCGCTTCCGCTGCCTCTCGGTCTCTTATCCTTCTTTGAAGTTTCCTTCTGCGGGGTTCTGCTTAGTTTAGTTGATCGCCTGAATGCCTTGGTCGGGTCCGACTCCTCCTCCTCTAGCACGACTTCTTCATCTTCCGAGGACGACATGGTTACCTATAATAGTTCAGCACCTGATGCAAGGGGATCCCCACCTAGGGGGAGCCCGGTTGACTTCTGGGAGTTTTCTTCGATTAGGGCGGGGAAAGACTGGCCAGTCGGGGGAAGGCGATGGATGGAGTAGTTGCGTCACTGGGGATTTGGGGATCCTTGGGCTGGGAAGGGATCCCAGGCGATGAGATGAGGCCTGGAAATTCTTCTT
>NW_025791667.1:30000-37500 GCF_921293095.1 Ischnura elegans
ATTGACATTTTTCCCTCATGCGTGAATCACTACAACGACTAATTACAGTTGGTCTGAGTCCCATTAAGGGACTAAAACCGTTTCCCCATAAGAAAAGCATTGGATCCGTGCAGGTGGTTTTTTCTTTTATATTTTAAAAATATTTCCAACGACCTCAGTGCATTCATATTACCAGAGTGTCATAGGTGAAAGTGTGGAGAATTTTTTAATGTCATACCTTTTCGACGAAGGCACTTCATCACCTTTCTTACGGATTTTTTCTCCGCCAAAGGCAGAGGTTCGATCAACAATGGACATCTCCGTGGCAACCACGCCATGATAAGCAGGCATGTTAGCATCATTAGCGTACGGGTAATGTACTCGGAGCACGCACAGAGGAGGAATTCGTTCTAATACTCGGTTAGACGTGGTAATACCTGAAGGAATCATACCTTGACCTAACTGCTTCACATTTCAAAACCAGCTGATGCAACGCCTGAGAGGTGGTGCGCCCTGCCGGCGGCATGTGAAGTACCTTCAAGGACATCTCGGCATCATGTAAGTAACGGTTCCTTGGCCCAAGAAATGAGGATTAAGAAAACGTCGTCACATTCAAAATTCTTCAGTGCTTTACCTCACATTGGTACATATTATTTACACCTGGGCAGTAAGTCACAGACCGTAAGGAATTTAATACGGGATAAGGCTGACGTTGCAAATGAAAATGTGTCACCTTTCCGGGTGCAGAATTCCACTGAGAATTTGAATGTACACAGTACAGACATCCGTCCGAATGGCCAGAGTTTTCATAAATGATGTAAGGACGTGGAATTACCTTCAGACTCTTCAGGAAGCCGTATGAGTCTCTCCTTCAGAATAGCATTTCAATCCGTGGAGAGAATTAGTCGTTCAATTTTTAAAAATTATTACAGCGGGCCTGTTCATTGCCAAATAATACAGTAAGGAGGACGAAGAAAAGAGCAATTTTTTAATATATATTTGCTGGCAACATATTCATTGCTTTCTTCCGTACCCCAGAGCAGCCCGCTCGCATCGCACGAATGCACGGCAGGAACTCATCCTCTTTGTGCTCACTTTTTTAATACTTCATGGATAAACAGTGCCCTGAAATTTCGGAATAACACATGACATATATTAAGGTACATAACCACACATCTGATATACGACCGAAGGTCGTGGGAATGGCTTGAGTGTCATAGCGGGACCACAAGCGTTTCTCCGTAAGGAAACCTTGGCATTCCGTGCAGGCCGTTACTCTTCGAATTTTTAAAAATAGTTACATTGGGCCAGGAGATATATAAATGGTGCAGTTGCAGGGTGTAAAGTATGAAGAATATTTACACACCATATATGTTTAACCTAGGTACTTCCTTACCACGTATAAAATGGTCAACGTGCAGTCAACCCCTGGGATCGTGAATAGGCCACCCGCATTACCCATAAGAAAAGCATTGCGAAGTCGACTCTAGCTTTCGACACCGTTTTCAGCACTGGCAAAGGGGATAATGACCTCATATTTTAAACACACATGCTTCATAGAATGATGTATTTCACCACAATATCCTTTTCCCGCCTCCTGTTCGTGAAAACGGCCTCGGACCTCCAAACGTGAACAGTTTTCATTCCTATAACAAATGGATTGGGAAACGTGCATAGGGTTTTTGTATGAATTTAAAAAAATACTTGTAATCGGCGTTAGACCAAGTAAATGACTGGGTTACAAGGCTAAAGGAATGAGGAATGGGAAATGATAATATTTTTCATTCATAGTGAATCCATAACGCTACTTTAAATTTTTCTCCAAACCCCTGGTTTCCTCACCCATATTCCCCGTAAGGAATGCATTGCGTGGAAGACTGATATTGCAACGACTAATTTTCGTACTTTTAATTGGATTATACCAATGGAATCATGAAGATACGTTCGAAATACATTTAAGGAAAGGAATACGCATTATTTTCCGGCCCCTGCTCGTGAAAACGGTTTGGGGGCCCTTAACATGTCATGGCCTTTCCCCATAAGAAAAGGTGTTGGATAGGTACCGTGCAGTGGGTTTTTCTATTAAATTTCAAAAATGCTTTTATTCACAGTTAGACCTACTAAATGACTGAGATGGAAGGCTTAAGGAATGAGGAGTGTTTAAGGATAATACTTATGATTCATAGGCAATCCAAAAACTTACCTTTGCACATTTCCAAACTCCCGGATAGCGCAGCCATATTCGCCGTAAGGAAAGCATGGCGTGGCAGAGTGATGCTGCAATGAATAATTTTGGTACTTAAACTTGGATTATTGGAACGTAATTTGGAAGGTTGATAGGAAATATATTAAAATAATGTAATACGCATTCCATTTTCGTCCATCGGTCGTGTAAACGGCCTCGGGGCCCTCAACGTGTCGTGACGTTACCCCGTAAGAAAAGCATTGGATCCGTGCAGATGGTTTTTCTTTTAAATTTTAAAAATATTTTCAACGACCTCAATGCTTTCTCATTACCACTGCATCAAAGGTTAGGGTGTGCAGAATTTTTTAATGCCATACCTTTTCGACGAAGGCACTTCGTCACCTCTCTTACGGACCTTTTCTCCATAAAAAGGGCAGTTTTTCTGAGGTTCGATCAACAATGGACATCTCCGTGGCAACCAAACCATAGTAAACAGGCATGTTAGCACATTTTGCGTAGGGGAAAGGTACTCGGAGCAGGCACTGAGGAGGGATTCCTTCTAATACTCGGTTAGACATTGTATTATCTGAGGGAGGCATGAGCCGTATGAGTCTCTCCTTAAGGGAACCGTAGCATTCCGTGAAGGCCGTTACTCTTCGATTTTTTAAAAATAGTTGCCATGGGCCTGGCGGTCTATGAATGGTACAGTTACAAGGCGTAAAGATTGAAGAATAGTTACATACCATACCTGTTTAACGTAGGTACTCTCGTACCACCTATTTAACCGTCAATGTTCAGTCAACCCCTGGGAGCGTGAATAGGCCACCCGCATTACCCATAAGGAAAGCATTGCGAAGTCGACTCTAGCTTAAGACACCTTTTTCAGTATTTGCAAAGGGAGTATTGGGCTAAAATTTTGAACATAAAAGCTTCATAGATTGAAGTGTTTTTACACAACAGCCTTTTCCGCCTACCTGTCGTGAAAACGGTGTCCGGCCTCCAAACGTGAAGCGTATTTCACCCACAAGGAAATCATTAGGAATCCGTGCAGTGGGATTTTCTACGAATTTTAAAAAATACCTGTAATCGGCGTTAGACCAAACAAATGGCTCGGTTACAAGGGTAGGATAATGAGGAATGTTGGGGGATAATACTTTTTTAATCATAGTCAATCCGTAACCGAACATAAATTTTTTCCAAACCCCTGGTTTCCACACCCCTATTTCCCGTAAGGGAAGCATGGCGTGGCATATTAACGTTGTATTGACTTTTTATACAACTTTTAATTGGAATATTGGAATGAAATTTTGAAGATACATTGGAAATACATTAAAGCGATGGAATACGCTTTCCATTTCCGTCCATCGCTCGCGAAAACGGCCTCGGGGCCCTCAACGTGCCATGACCGTTTTCCCATAAGAAAAGCATTGCATTCCGTGCAGATGGTTTTTCTTTTAAATTAAAAAAATATTTTTAATGGCCTCAACGCTTTCTTAACACCACAGTGTCAAAGGTTGAAGCTTGGAGATTTTTTTAATACCATTCCGCTTCTTCGTAGCCAGTTCGTTACCTTTCCTATGTACTTTCTCTCCGCCAAAGCATGTATTTTCAACGTTCGACCAACAATGGGTCTTTGCCGTGGCAACCACACCACGAAAAGCTCTATTAGTTAGCGGGTAATGAACGCGGAGCACACACTGAGGAGGTTTTTGTGCAAATACTCGGTAAAACACGGTATTATTTGAAGGAAGCATACCGAGAGAGAACGATTTAACGTCTCATAGACAGCTGATTGATGCAACGTCCGAGAGGTGGTGCCCCCAGCGGCGGCTACGGAACTATCAGCTACAGGTGAGCTTGGAGCATCAGGCAATTAGCCCACGACAAGATAGTTAACGTTTATTTGCTGTAATTACTCTTCGCGTAGGCTGTAACGTGTGATCCTTTATATTTCCTTATGTGCAACAAATTTCCACACTTACTGTGTCGTGTGTGTTGCAGAAAATTCGTCCAAGTGAAGTGTTGTTTTGATCAGTGCATTTTGAAGTTGTTTTCTGAAAGTTATAAAGTAATGCGTGTGACCGTGAAGTGAGGTAGTGCGCAAGTGATTACGCGATCAAGTTTTAAATGCATGTGTACACCAGAGTTTATTATTTATGTAGTGTAGTTGCATGTTAAGAAATATTGTGTTACATTTAACAGCCACATACTCAACACAGGGTTCCCAGAATTGCATGTTGACATCATCACAACTTTGTGAACACTTTGATTAAAGTGGGAAGGTGCTTCGATACGGGTTTTAGGTTACTACACATTCATTTGCTGGTAGACATTGTGAAACCCTCGTAGTTGTTTCAAATTACTCAAGGTCAAATACATGTACACAATGTAGGATGCCAGAAAGAACGTGAGAAGAGAAGCGGAAATGACAAAAACATTTTAAAACATATGATATCCTCAGGGGATCATTCCTTTCAAAATAACCGTCAACTTAACAAAGTATACATATGAGTCGTGTCTGCCATACACCCATTGTACACTTTTAAAAATTGGGTATAAAGTGTAATTGCCATCGGATTCCGGTCAGATACGTTTTGAAACGTTCGTAAAAATACGAGAAATATTTCAAAGGGGTTTCGTTGCGGTATATTAACAATTTTCGAATATATTACATGACTTCTGTTCGCCATACACCCAGGAGAGAGATTAAAAAATCAACAATCCGGCGTTAAAAATTTATTTGCCCTCGGTTTTCGATCAGACAACTTTTCAAACGTTCCGAATAATACTACAAATGCGTCAGTAAAATTTCAGTGTGATTACTGCATAACTTTCCAAAATATTGCATGATTTGTGGTTGCCATACACCCAGGACACACATTCAGAATCAACCATCCTGAGGGAAAAAAGTATTTCTCATCGGATTTCGGTCAGAGTACTTTTAAAACGTTCGGAATGACATAATAAGTATTTCTATAGAGTTTCAGCACGATTAAGGTACTAGTTTTGAAAATATTTCATGATTTGTGGTTGCCATACACCCAGGACACACATTCATAATCAACCATCCTGAGGGAAAAAAGTATTTCTCATCGGATTTCGGTCAGAGTACTTTTAAAACGTTCGGAATATCATAATAAGTATTTACATAGAGTTTCAGCACGATTAAGTTACAAGTTTTGAAAATATTTCATGATTTGTGGTTGCCATGCACCCAAAAAAAGGCATTCAAAATCAGCCAACCGGAGTTTAAAACTTATTTCTCATCGGATTTCGGTCAGAGTACTTTTAAAACGTTCGAAATATCATAATAAGTATTCACATAGAGTTTCAGCACGATTAAGTTACAAGTTTTGAAAATATTTCATGATTTGTGGTTGCCATACACCCAGGACACACATTCAGAATCAACCATCCTGAGGGAAAAAAGTATTTCTCATCGGATTTCGGTCAGAGTACTTTTAAAACGTTCGGAATAACATAATAAGTATTTCTATAGAGTTTCAGCACGATTAAGGTACTAGTTTTGAAAATATTTCATGATTTGTGGTTGCCATACACCCAGGACACACATTCAGAATCAACCATCCTGAGGGAAAAAAGTATTTCTCAACGGATTTCGGTCAGAGTACTTTTAAAACGTTCGGAATAACATAATAAGTATTTCTATAGAGTTTCAGCACGATTAAGTTACAAGTTTTGAAAATATTTCATGATTTGTGGTTGCCATGCACCCAAAAAAAGGCATTCAAAATCAGCCAACCGGAGTTTAAAACTTATTTCTCATCGGATTTCGGTCAGAGTACTTTTAAAACGTTCGGAATAACATAATAAGTATTTCTATAGAGTTTCAGCACGATTAAGTCACAAGTTTTGAAAATATTTCATGATTTGTGGTTGCCATACACCCAGGACACACATTCAGAATCAACCATCCTGAGGGAAAAAAGTATTTCTCATCGGATTTCGGTCAGAGTACTTTTAAAACGTTCGGAATAACATAGTAAGTATTTCTATAGAGTTTCAGCACGTTTAAGTTACAAGTTTTGAAAATATGTCATGATTTGTGGTTACCATGCACCCAAAAAAAGGCATTCAAAATCAGCCAACCGGAGTTTAAAACTTATTTCTCATCGGATTTCGGTCAGAGTACTTTTAAAACGTTTGGAATAACATAATAAGTATTTCTATAGAGTTTCAGCACGATTAAGTTACAAGTTTTGAAAATATTTCATGATTTGTGGTTGCCATGCACCCAAAAAAAGGCATTCAAAATCAGCCAACCGGAGTTTAAAACTTATTTCTCATCGGATTTCGGTCAGAGTACTTTTAAAACGTTTGGAATAACATAATAAGTATTTCTATAGAGTTTCAGCACGATTAAGTTACAAGTTTTGAAAATATTTCATGATTTGTGGTTGCCATGCACCCAAAAAAAGGCATTCAAAATCAGCCAACCGGAGTTTAAAACTTATTTCTCATCGGATTTCGGTCAGAGTACTTTTAAAACGTTCGGAATAACATAATAAGTATATCTATAGAGTTTCAGCACGATTAAGTTACAAGTTTTGAAAATATTTCATGATTTGTGGTTGCCATACACCCAGGACACACATTCAGAATCAACCATCCTGAGGGAAAAAAGTATTTCTCATCGGATTTCGGTCAGAGTACTTTTAAAACGTTCGAAATATCATAATAAGTATTTACATAGAGTTTCAGCACGATTAAGTTACAAGTTTTGAAAATATTGCATGATTTGTGGTGGCCATACACACAGGAGACACATTCAAAATCAGCCATCCGGAGTTAAAATTTTATTTCTCTTCGGGTTGCGATCAGAATACTTTTAAAACGTTCGGAGTAACATGATAAATATTTTAATAGAGTTTCAGCACGATTAAGTTACAAGTTTTGTAAATATTACATGATATGTGGTTGCCATGCACCCGAGAAAAACATTCAATGTCTGCCAACCGGAGTAAAAAAAATTATTTCTCCTCGGATTTTGGGTACTTAACTTGTAAAACATTCGGAATAACATTACAAATATTTCAGTATAGTTTTATTGTGACAGAATTACAACTTTGGGAAATATCCTAGGATTTGTGGTTGTATTACACACATGAAACACCTTTCAAAATCAAAAGTTGGGCGTAAAAAAATTAAATGTCATCTGATTTTGATGGTATGCGTTGTGAAACGTTCTTTAATAATTGAAAATAGTTATGTAGATTTTCTGTGCGACTGATTTACAATTTATAAAAATATTGTATTAATTTTTGATGGCGTAATCCTAGAAGAACGTTCAACGGGAACAATCTGCCTTATCAGCC
>NW_025791667.1:42500-45000 GCF_921293095.1 Ischnura elegans
GGGGAAGAGTTTCAGGGTTCCTTTTTTCCATTCCTCGGGGAAACATTCGTTTTCAAGCAGGTCATTGTAGATTTTTAGCATTTCACTCTTCATGTAAGGATATGCGTGTTTAATCATTTCGCTGCGTATTCCGTCGTGGCCTGGGGCTTTTTTGTTGTTTAATTTTCGTATTATTTCATTTAGTTCGGTGTGTTCAAAGGGTGCCGTCTTGGTACCAATCAGTAGTTTCGGTTTGGTTTTAATTCGTATTTGTTTTTGTTTTTCGCTCTCGTTGATTTCGCTGTCTGAGGGGAGTAGGGTATTCATTAGTAATTCTGCCGTCTCATTTTCATCTTTAGTGAATTCGCCGTCGAGTTTTCTTAGGGTGCACGGTATTGTCGATTGGTATTTTCTTCTTAGCACCTTATATGCATAGTCCCAGGGGTTTTCATTTCCTTTGCTTATTATTCTCTCCCAGCTTTCACGTTTCGCTCTCTTTATTTCATTGTTGTATTTATTTCTTTTTAGTTTGTAATTCTGGCGCCAGAATTCGAGGTTGTGAGCTTCGATTTTAATTTTTTCTTTGAGTTTCTTTCTCGCCCTTCTGCATTCTTTTCTCATTAGAGTTAGGTTTTGGTTCCACCAGGGGACGTTTCTCTGTTTAGGTTTCAATTTGGGGATGGACTTTTCACATGCTTCGAGGATTGTTTTAGTGAGTTTCGACGTATCGTTGATTTCGCTGGCTTTTCTTTGAATTTCTGCTTCGAACTCTTCCCATTCGGCGTTGGCGATGTTGAAGCTGTTTGAGAGAGTAGACTGATTCAACGGTGGATTTAAGGCATGAATTTCGAATAGGATGAGGCGGTGGTCGCTGAGTGTTTCCTCATCACTTATTCTCCAGTTCTTTAATTCATTGTTGAAACCTCTGGAAAGAGTCACGTCAATATTGCTAAAACCGTTCGGTCCTTCGTACGTCGTCAGTTCATTAAAAGAATTCTCCACCGTCAAATCGTAAAACAAAATAAAATCTTCAAGCGTGTCTCCGCGGTCGTCGTTTTCACTGTTAAACCAGAGTGTAGATTTCGCGTTGGCGTCTGCACACAAGATAATCCTACATTCTTTAAAGGTCCGGAGAACCTTTTCAATTTCAGTGAGGAACGGGTCAATTGCTTCAGAGAACTTGAAGTAGCTGTTAATTATAATGATTTCCTTGTTATTCTTCATAGTTATTTTCACTGTCACAGTTTTAGCGTTGGTGAATTGGGTTAAAATTGTGATGCTCAAATTCTTGTTTCTGCACACTGTTGCGGCCCATAGTTGACTGGAGTTCTGCAGGCAGTAAGTTTCGCCGGTGGAGAAAGGTATTTTACCATGTACTGAATATGGCTCTTGAATGAGTATGAGGTCTAATTCGTATTCTTTTCCTATTATCTCGAGATTACCCATAGCGGCTAGGCTCCTACCGGTGTTTATTTGCCCAATTTTTATGTTAAATGGGTGTACCGCCATACCCTAGTCGTTCACACTCCTGTTCCCTTGCCTTTTTGAAAAACGGACAATTACGATCCCCGGAGCGATGTGCACTGGGTTTTTCCGCACTAGAGCAGTGATGGCACTTTGGCGTTTCTCCTGTGTGCTTACAGTCTTCGAAGCGGTGCTTACCCGCACAATGGGTGCAGATGTCAATTTCTCGCTTACACAAAGAGGTTTTATGGCCGTAAGCTTGGCATTTGAAACACCGAAGGACGGAAATGTAGTCTTTGACTTTGCAGCACGACCACTCTAGGTAAATTTTCTCCTTTTCTAACAGTAAGTCTCGAATTTCCATTTTTGTTTCAAATACCCAATGCTCCTTTTCGGAATCGTTAGCTCTCAATTGGTAAACTTTTTTAAAATTTGTTTTAAATTCTTCTTCATTCATTCGAATGTTGACGTTTTGATTGTAAATTTTGTCAGTAACTGTTTCGACACTCAAATGTTTCGGCACGTCGTAGACTAGGATTTGTGGTCTCCTCTTCTGTATTTGTTCTACGATGAAGCCTTTTTCTTTGAGAAGTTTATTATTGATCATTCTTTCGATGTGCTGCTCCTTTTCTAATTCAACTAATACACCCTTCTCGACGTTCCTACTCCGCTTTACGTTCACACCTAGCTCTGCCGGGGTCACGGTACTTTTGAGCATCTCAGTGATTTCTTTTCCTGTTTTTTCTTGATTGGTATGTTTTATGATGATAAGCTGAGGGGCCGGCCTTAGGCTACTTTTCACACCGATCACTTTGGGCTTTTGGGCTACTAAGGATTGATTCTGCTGTAGTTGCTTCTGTGTGATTTCTGCGAACGATTTTATCTCATTTTTGGCCTGTGCCGAGCTTGTTTTTTCACTCTCTTTGATTATTTTGATAATTTCTTTCCGTTCTTCCGTCCTACCCTCTAATTGCGCGTTTTTCATTGCCATTCGTAAGCTTAATTTTTCAATTTCTTTGAGCCTTTTTAAATGTTCATCTACGTTTCCTTTTGAAAG
>NW_025791667.1:52500-55771 GCF_921293095.1 Ischnura elegans
ACCGAAAATTTTCTAAGTACCGAAAAATTTCTAAGTACCGAAAAATTTCTAAGTACCGAAATTTTTCAAAGTCCGAAAATTTCCCATTTTCCAACATATACGGAATACATACGTAGCATTAAGGACTACGAATATTGTTTTCCTCTTTAAATAAGTCAGATTCTGTTAAATTCCCGTCCGCCTGATTGTCATACACAATTCCCTGGTATGCGAGCGCTACCCCGCAACCGGCCGAAGACCCGGGGTTCGCCCGCCAGCCGGAGGTGAGCTGCGGGCCCCCGGAGTTGAAGACTTACTGAACGAAATTTTTTAAGGCTCCTCATTTTCCACGTGAAGGAGCTTAGGATTGTTTCGTGTCCTGTAATAATTATGTTATGGGAAGGAATGCGGATAATTCGTAATTAATTTCCAGATATAAATTTTTTTTTCAACCTCGGAAATTTTTCTAAGTCCCGAAAAATGTTTAAGTACCGAAATTTTTTTTAGTACCAAAACCTTTCAACCTCCAAAAAATTGACATTTTTCCCTCATGCGTGAATCACTACAACGACTAATTACAGTTGGTCTGAGTCCCATTAAGGGACTAAAACCGTTTCCCCATAAGAAAAGCATTGGATCCGTGCAGGTGGTTTTTTCTTTTATATTTTAAAAATATTTCCAACGACCTCAGTGCATTCATATTACCAGAGTGTCATAGGTGAAAGTGTGGAGAATTTTTTAATGTCATACCTTTTCGACGAAGGCACTTCATCACCTTTCTTACGGATTTTTTCTCCGCCAAAGGCAGAGGTTCGATCAACAATGGACATCTCCGTGGCAACCACGCCATGATAAGCAGGCATGTTAGCATCATTAGCGTACGGGTAATGTACTCGGAGCACGCACAGAGGAGGAATTCGTTCTAATACTCGGTTAGACGTGGTAATACCTGAAGGAATCATACCTTGACCTAACTGCTTCACATTTCAAAACCAGCTGATGCAACGCCTGAGAGGTGGTGCGCCCTGCCGGCGGCATGTGAAGTACCTTCAAGGACATCTCGGCATCATGTAAGTAACGGTTCCTTGGCCCAAGAAATGAGGATTAAGAAAACGTCGTCACATTCAAAATTCTTCAGTGCTTTACCTCACATTGGTACATATTATTTACACCTGGGCAGTAAGTCACAGACCGTAAGGAATTTAATACGGGATAAGGCTGACGTTGCAAATGAAAATGTGTCACCTTTCCGGGTGCAGAATTCCACTGAGAATTTGAATGTACACAGTACAGACATCCGTCCGAATGGCCAGAGTTTTCATAAATGATGTAAGGACGTGGAATTACCTTCAGACTCTTCAGGAAGCCGTATGAGTCTCTCCTTCAGAATAGCATTTCAATCCGTGGAGAGAATTAGTCGTTCAATTTTTAAAAATTATTACAGCGGGCCTGTTCATTGCCAAATAATACAGTAAGGAGGACGAAGAAAAGAGCAATTTTTTAATATATATTTGCTGGCAACATATTCATTGCTTTCTTCCGTACCCCAGAGCAGCCCGCTCGCATCGCACGAATGCACGGCAGGAACTCATCCTCTTTGTGCTCACTTTTTTAATACTTCATGGATAAACAGTGCCCTGAAATTTCGGAATAACACATGACATATATTAAGGTACATAACCACACATCTGATATACGACCGAAGGTCGTGGGAATGGCTTGAGTGTCATAGCGGGACCACAAGCGTTTCTCCGTAAGGAAACCTTGGCATTCCGTGCAGGCCGTTACTCTTCGAATTTTTAAAAATAGTTACATTGGGCCAGGAGATATATAAATGGTGCAGTTGCAGGGTGTAAAGTATGAAGAATATTTACACACCATATATGTTTAACCTAGGTACTTCCTTACCACGTATAAAATGGTCAACGTGCAGTCAACCCCTGGGATCGTGAATAGGCCACCCGCATTACCCATAAGAAAAGCATTGCGAAGTCGACTCTAGCTTTCGACACCGTTTTCAGCACTGGCAAAGGGGATAATGACCTCATATTTTAAACACACATGCTTCATAGAATGATGTATTTCACCACAATATCCTTTTCCCGCCTCCTGTTCGTGAAAACGGCCTCGGACCTCCAAACGTGAACAGTTTTCATTCCTATAACAAATGGATTGGGAAACGTGCATAGGGTTTTTGTATGAATTTAAAAAAATACTTGTAATCGGCGTTAGACCAAGTAAATGACTGGGTTACAAGGCTAAAGGAATGAGGAATGGGAAATGATAATATTTTTCATTCATAGTGAATCCATAACGCTACTTTAAATTTTTCTCCAAACCCCTGGTTTCCTCACCCATATTCCCCGTAAGGAATGCATTGCGTGGAAGACTGATATTGCAACGACTAATTTTCGTACTTTTAATTGGATTATACCAATGGAATCATGAAGATACGTTCGAAATACATTTAAGGAAAGGAATACGCATTATTTTCCGGCCCCTGCTCGTGAAAACGGTTTGGGGGCCCTTAACATGTCATGGCCTTTCCCCATAAGAAAAGGTGTTGGATAGGTACCGTGCAGTGGGTTTTTCTATTAAATTTCAAAAATGCTTTTATTCACAGTTAGACCTACTAAATGACTGAGATGGAAGGCTTAAGGAATGAGGAGTGTTTAAGGATAATACTTATGATTCATAGGCAATCCAAAAACTTACCTTTGCACATTTCCAAACTCCCGGATAGCGCAGCCATATTCGCCGTAAGGAAAGCATGGCGTGGCAGAGTGATGCTGCAATGAATAATTTTGGTACTTAAACTTGGATTATTGGAACGTAATTTGGAAGGTTGATAGGAAATATATTAAAATAATGTAATACGCATTCCATTTTCGTCCATCGGTCGTGTAAACGGCCTCGGGGCCCTCAACGTGTCGTGACGTTACCCCGTAAGAAAAGCATTGGATCCGTGCAGATGGTTTTTCTTTTAAATTTTAAAAATATTTTCAACGACCTCAATGCTTTCTCATTACCACTGCATCAAAGGTTAGGGTGTGCAGAATTTTTTAATGCCATACCTTTTCGACGAAGGCACTTCGTCACCTCTCTTACGGACCTTTTCTCCATAAAAAGGGCAGTTTTTCTGAGGTTCGATCAACAATGGACATCTCCGTGGCAACCAAACCATAGTAAACAGGCATGTTAGCACATTTTGCGTAGGGGAAAGGTACTCGGAGCAGGCACTGAGGAGGGATTCCTTCTAATACTCGGTTAGACATTGTATTATCTGAGGGAG
>NW_025791668.1:0-16868 GCF_921293095.1 Ischnura elegans
AAGTCAAATTTTTAATTTTTTCTTTCTCTGCAGTGAAATCGCGTTTATAACAAGAAAAATCATTTCAAAGTCAAATTTTTAATTTTTTCTTTCTCTGCAGTGAAATCGCTTTTATAAAAAGAAAAATTATTTCAAAGTCAAATTTTTAATTTTTCCTTTCTCTGCTGTGAATTCGCGTTTATAACAAGAAAAATCATTTCAAAGTCAAATTTTTTATTTTTGATTTCTCTGCAGAGATTTAGCGTTCGTAACAAGAAAAACCATTTCAAAATCAATTTTTTAATTATTAATTTCTCTGCAGTGAATTCGCGTTAATAACAGGAAAAATCATTTCAAAGTCAAATTTTTCATTTTTTCTTTCTCTGCAGTGAATTCGCGTTTATAATAAGAAAAATCATATCAAAGTGAAATTTTTGATTTTTTGTTTCTCTGTAGTGAATTCGCGTTTATAACAAGAAAAATCATTTCATAGTCAAAATATTAATATTTTCTTTCTCTGCAGTGAATTCGCGTTTGTTAGAAGAAAAATCATTTCAAAAACAAATTTTTCATTTTTTCTTTCTCTGCAGTGAATTTGCGTTTATAATAAGAAAAATCATTTCAAAGTTAAATTTTTAATTTTTAATTTCTCTGCAGTGAATTCGCCGTAATAACAAGAAAAATCATATCAAAGTCAAAATATTAATATTTTCTTTCTCTGCAGTGAATTCGCGTTTGTAAGAAGAAAAATCATTTCAAAGTCAAACTTTTAATTTTTTATTTCTCTGCAGTGATTCGTGTTTATAACAAGAAAAATCATTTCAAAGTGAAATTTTTGATTTTTTGTTTCTCTGTAGTGAATTCGCGTTTATAACAAAAAATATCATTTCATAATTTTTTTTTTAATTTCTCTGCAGTGAATTTGCGTTAATAACAGGAAAAATCATTTAAAGTCAAATTTTTTATTTTTGAATTCTCTGCAGTGAATTCGCGTTTATAACTAGAAAAATCATTTCAAAGTCAAATTTTTAAATTTTTCTTTCTCTGCTGTGAATTCGCGTTTATAACAAGAAAAATCATTTCAAAGTCAAATTTTTTATTTTTTATTTCTCTGCATTGAATTCGCGTTAATAAAAGGAAAATTCATTTCAAAGTCAAATTATTAATTTTTTATTTCACTGCAGTGCAATCAAGTTTATAGAAAGAAAAATCATTTCAAAGTCAAATTTTTAATTTTTTCTTTCTCCGCAGTGAATTCGCGTTTATAACAAGAAAAATCATTTCGAAGTCAAATTTTTAGCTTTTTCTTTCTCTGCAATGAATTCGCGTTTATAACGAGAAAAATCATTTCAAAGTCAAATTTTTAATTTTTGATTTCTCTGCAGTGAATTCGCGTTTGTAACAAGAAAAATCATTTCAAAATCAAATTTTTAATTTTTTCTTTATCTGCAGTGAATTTGCGTTTCTAACAAGAATAATCATTTCAAAGTAAACTTTTAATTTTTAATTTCTCTGCAGCGAATTCGCGTTTATAACAAGAAAAATCATTTCGAAGTCAAATTTTTAATTTTTCCTTTCTCTGTAGTGAATTCGCGTTTATAGAAAGAAAAAACATTTCAAAGTCAAATTTTTAGCTTTTTCTTTCTCTGCAGTAAATTTGCGTTTATAACGAGAAAAATCATATCAAAGTCAAATTTTTAATTTTTAATTTCTCTGCAGTGAATTCGCGTTAATAACAGGAAAAATCATTTTAAAGTGAAATTTTTAATTTTTTTATTCCTCTGCAGTGAATTAGCGTTTATAACAAGAACAATCATTTCAAAGTCAAATTTTTAATTTTTTGTTTCTCTGCAGTGAATTTTGGTTTATAACACGAAAAATCATTTCATAGTCAAACTTTTAATTTTTTATTTCTCTGCAGTGAATTCGCGTTAATAACAAGAAATATCATTTAATAGTGAAATTTTTGATTTTTTGTTTCTCTGCTGTGAATTCGCGTTTATAACTGGAAAAATCATTTTAAAGTCAAATTTTTCATTTTTTCTCTCTCTTCAGTGAATTCGCGTTTATAATAAGAAAAATCATTTCAAAGTCAAATTTTTAATTTTTTCTTTCTCTGGAGTGAATACGCGTATATAGCAAGAAAAATAATTTCAAAGTCAAAATATTAATTTTTTCTTTCTCTGAGTTTATTCGCGTTTCTAACAAGAAAAATCATTTCAAAGTCAAATTTTTAATTTTTTCTTTCTCTGCAGTGAATTCGCGTTTATAATAAGAAAAATCATTTCAAAGTTAAATTTTTTATTTTTTTTTCTCTGCAGTGAATTCGCGTTAATAACAAGAAAAATCATTTCAAAGTCAAAATATTAATATTTTCTTTCTCTGCAGTGAATTGGCGTTTGTAAGAAGAAAAATCATTTCAAAATCAAAGTTTTAATTTTTTCTTTCTCTGCAGTGAATTCGCGTTTTTAACAAGAAAAATCATTTCAAAGTCAAACTTTTAATTTTTAATTTCTCTGCAGTGAATTCGCGTTTATACCAGGAAAAATGATTTCAAAGTCTAATTTTTATTTTTTTTTCTCTGCAGTGAATTCGCGTTTATAACAAGAAAAATCATTTCATAGTCAAATTTTTTATTTTTTATTTCTCTGCAGTGAATTCGCGTTTATAACTAGAAAAATCATTTCAAAGTCAAATTTTTAATTTTTTTTTCTCTGCAGTGAATTCGCGTTTATAACAAGAAAAATCATTTCAAAGTCAAATTTTTTATTTTTGATTTCTCTGCAGTGAATTCGCGTTTATAACTAGAAAAATCATTTCAAAGTCAAATTTTTAAATTTATCTTTCTCTGCTGTGAATTCGCGTTCATAACAAGAAAAATCATTTCAAAGTCAAATTTTTAATTTTTTATTTCACTGCAGTGCAATCGCGTTTATAAGAAGAAAATCATTTCAAAGTCAAATTTTTAATTTTTTCTTTCTTCGCAGTGAATACGCGTTTTTAACAAGAAAAATCATTTCAAAGTCAAATTTTTAATTTTTAAATTCTTTGCAGTGAATTCGCGTTAATAACAGGAATAATCATTTTAAAGTGAAATTTTTAAATTTTTGTTCCTCTGCAGTGAATTAGCGTTTATGACAAGAAAAATCATTTCAAAGTCAAATTTTTAATTTTTTGTTTCTCAGCAGTGAATTTGGGTTTATAACACGAAAAATCATTTCAAAGTCGAATTTTTCATTTTTTCTTTCTCTGCAGTATATTCGCGTAAATAACAAGAAAAATCATTTCAAAGTCAAATTTTTAATTTTTTCTTTCTCTGCAGTGAAATCGTGTTTATAACAAGAAAAATCATTTCAAAGTCAAATTTTTAATTTCTCTGCAGTGACTTCGCGTAAATAAAAGGAAATATCATTTTAAAGTCAAATTTTTAATTTTTTGTCCCTCTGCAGTGAATTAGCGTTAATAACAAGAAAAATCATTTCGAAGTGAAAGTTTTAATTTTTTCTTTCCCTGCAGTGAATTCGCGTTTATAACAAGAAAAATCATTTCAAAGTCAAATTTTTAATTTTTTCTTTCTCTGCAGTGAAATCGCGTTTATAAAAAGAAAAATCATTTCAAAGTCAAATTTTTAATTTTTCCTCTCTCTGCAGTGAATTCGCGTTTATAACAAGAAAAATCATTTCAAAGTCAAATTTTTTATTTTTGATTTCTCTGCAGTGAATTAGCGTTCGTAACAAGAAAAATCATTTAAAAGTCAAATTTTTAATTTTTAATTTCTCTGCATTGAATTCGCGTTAATAAATGGAAAATTCATTTCAAAGTAAAATTTTTAATTTTTTATTTCACTGCAGTGCAATCGCGTTTATAGAAAGAAAATCATTTCAAAGTCAAATTTTTAATTTTTTCTTTCTCCGCAGTGAATACGCGTTTATAACAAGAAAAATCATTTCAAAGTCAAATTTTTAATTTTTAAATTCTCTGCAGTGAATTCGCGTTAATAACAGGAATAATCATTTTAAAGTGAAATTTTTAATTTTTTGTTCCTCTGCAGTGAATTAGCGTTTATGACAAGAAAAATCATTTCAAAGTCAAATTTTTAATTTTTTGTTTCTCAGCAGTGAATTTGGGTTTATAACACGAAAAATCATTTCAAAGTCGAATTTTTCATTTTTTCTTTCTCTGCAGTGAATTCGCGTAAATAACAGGAAAAATCATTTCAAAGTCAAATTTTTAAATTTTTGTTTCTCTGCAGTGAATTTGGGTTTATAACAAGAAAAATAATTTCAGTCTAATTTTTAATTTTTTTGTTTCTCAGCAGTGAATTCGCGTTAATAACAGGAAAATTCATTGTAAAGTCAAATTTTTTATTTTTTATTTCTCTGCAGTGAATTAGGGTTTATAACAAGAAAAATTAATACAAAGTCCAATTTTTAATTTTTTCTTTCTGTGCACTGAATTCGCGTTTATAACAAGAAAAATCATTTCAAAGTCAAATTTTTAATTTTTAATTTCTATGCAGTGAATTCGTATTTATTGCTAGAAAAATAATTTCCAAGTCATATTTTAAACTTTTTATTCTTGCAGTTAATTCGCGTTGGTAACAAGAAAAATCATTTCAAAGTCAAACTTTTAATTTTTTTTTCTCTACAGTGAATTCGCGTTTCTAACAAGAAAAATCTTTTCAAAGTCAAACCTTTAATTTTTTCTTTCTCTGAGGTGAATTCCGGTTTGTAACAAGAAAATCATTTCAAAGTCAAACTTTTAATTTTTTCTTTCTCTGCAGTGAATTCGCGTTTGTAACAAGAAAAATCATTTCAAAGTCAAACTTTTAATTTTTTATTTCTCTGCAGTGATTTCGCGTTTATAACAAGAAAAATCATGTCAAAGTCAAATTTTTAATTTTTTCTTTCTCTGCAGTGTATTTGGGTTTATAACAAGAAAAATCATTTCAAATTCAAATTTTTAATTTTTTCTTTCTCTCTAGTGAATTCGGGTTTATAACAAGAAATATCATTTCGAAGTCAAATTTTTAATTTTTTATTTCTCTGCAGTGAATTCTTGTTAATAACAGGAAAAATCATTTTAAAGTGAAATTTTTAATTTTTTTATTCCTCTGCAGTGAATTCGCGTTTATAAAAAGAAAAATCATTTCAGTCTAATTTTTAATTTTTTGTTTCTCTGCAGTGAATTTGGGTTTATAACACGAAAAATCATTTCGAAGTCAAACTTTTAATTTCTAATTTCTCTGCAGTGAATTCGCGTTTATTACAAGAAAAATCATTTCAAAGTGAAATTTTTGATTTTTTGTTTCTCCGCTGTGAAGTCGCGTTTATTTTTTCTTTCTCTGAGGTGAATTCCGGTTTGTAACAAGAAAATCATTTCAAAGTCAAACTTTTAATTTTTTCTTTCTCTGCAGTGAATTCGCGTTTGTAACAAGAAAAATCATTTCAAAGTCAAACTTTTAATTTTTTATTTCTCTGCAGTGATTTCGCGTTTATAACAAGAAAAATCATTTCAAAGTCAAATTTTTAATTTTTTCTTTCTCTGCAGTGAATTTGGGTTTATAACAAGAAAAATCATTTCAAATTAAAATTTTTAATTTTTTCTTTCTCTCTAGTGAATTCGGGTTTATAACAAGAAATATCATTTCGAAGTCAAATTTTTAATTTTTTATTTCTCTGCAGTGAATTCTTGTTAATAACAGGAATAATCATTTTAAAGTGAAATTTTTAATTTTTTTATTCCTCTGCAGTGAATTCGCGTTTATAAAAAGAAAAATCATTTCAGTCTAATTTTTAATTTTTTGTTTCTCTGCAGTGAATTTGGGTTTATAACACGAAAAATCATTTCGAAGTCAAACTTTTAATTTCTAATTTCTCTGCAGTGAATTCGCGTTTATTACAAGAAAAATCATTTCAAAGTGAAATTTTTGATTTTTTGTTTCTCTGCTGTGAAGTCGCGTTTATATCAAAAAAAATCATTTCATGATCAATTTTTTAATTTTTAATTTCTCTGATGTGAATTCACGTCAATAACAGGAAAAATCATTTTAAAGTCAAATTTTTCATTTTTTCTTTTTAGTTAGTGAATTCGCGATAATAATAAGAAATATCATTTCAAAGTTAAATTTTTAATTTTTCTTTCTCAGCAGTGAATGCGCGTTTATAACAAGAAAAATCATTTCAAAGTCAAACTTTTAATTTTTTCTTTCTCTGCAGTGAATTCGCGTTTTTAAAATATAAAATCATTTCAAAGTCAAATTTTTAATTTTTTCCTTCCCTGCAGTGAAATTGCGTGTATAACAAGAAAAATCATTTCAAAGTCAAATTTTTAATTTTTTCTTTCGCTGATGTGAAATCATGTTTATAAAAAGAAAAATAATTTCAAAGTCAAATTTTTAATTTTTAATTTCTCTGCAGTGAATTCGCGTTTATTACAGGAAAAATCATTTCAAAGTCAAATTTTTAATTTTTTTTTCACTGCAGTGAATTAGCGTTAATAACAAGAAAAATCATTTCATAGTAAATTTTTTAATTTTTCCTTTCTCTGCAGTGAATTCGCGTTTATAACAAGAAAAATCATTTCAAAAACAAATTTTTAATTTCTTCTTTCTCTGCAGTGAATTCGCGTTTCTAACAAGAATAATCATTTCAACGTCAAACTTTTAATTTTTAATTTCTCTGCAGCAAATTCGCGTTTATAACAAGAAAATTCATTTCGAAGTCATATTTTTAATTTTTTCCTTCTCCGCAGTGAATTCGCGTTTATAACATGAAAAATCATTTCAAAGTCAAATTTTTAATTTTTTTTATTCCTCTGCAGTGAATTTGGGTTTATAACACGAAAAATCATTTCAAAGTCAAACTTATAATTTTTTATTTCTCTGCAGTGAATTCGCGTTAATAACAGGAAAAATAATTTAAAAGTCAAATTTTTAATTTTTTATTTCTCTGCAGTCAAATCAGTTTGTAACAAGAAAAATGTTTTCAAAGGAAAATTTTTAATTTTTTCTTTCTCTGCAGTGAATTAGGGTGTATAACAAGAAAAATCATTTCAAAGTCATATTTTTAATATTTTATTTCTCTGCAGTGAATTCGCGTTTATAGAAAGAAAAATCATTTCAATGTCAAATTTTTAATTTTTGATTTCTCTGCAGTGAATTAGCGTTCGTAACAAGAAAAATCTTTTTAAAGTGAAATTTTTAATTTTTTTATTCCTCTGCAGAGAATCCGCGTTTATAACAAGAAAAATCAATTCAAAGTCAAACTTTTAATTTTTTATTTCTCTGCAGTGAATTCGCGTTTATTGCAAGAAAAATCATTTCAAAGTGAAATTTTTGATTTTTTGTTTCTCTGTTGTGAATTCGCGTTTATAACAAGAAAAATCATTTCATAATCAATTTTTTAATTTTTAATTTCTCTAATGTGAATTCACGTTAATTACAGGAAAAATCATTTTAAAGTCAAATTTTTCATTTTTTCTTTCTCTTCAGTGAATTCGCGTTCATAATAAGAAAAATCATTTCAAAGTTAAATTTTTAATTTTTTCTTTCTCAGCAGTGAATTCGTGTTTATAAGAAGAAAAATCATTTCAAAGTCAAACTTTTAATTTTTTCTTTCTCTACAGTGAATTCGCGTTTCTAACAAGAAAAATCATTTCAAAGTCAAATTTTTAATTTTTTCTTTCTTTGCAGTGAATTCGCGTTTATAATAAGAAATCTCAATTCAAAGTTAAATTTTTAATTTTTTGTTTCTCTGTAGTGAATTTGCGTTTTTAAGAAGAAAAATCATTTCAAATTCAAAATTTTTAATTTTTTATTTCTCTGCGGTGAATTCGCGTTTATAACAAGAAAAATCATTTCAAATTCAAATTTTTCATTTTTTCTTTCTCTGCAGTGAAATTGCGTTTATAACAAGAAAAATAATTACAAGTCTAAATTCAAATTCTTTTTTCTTTGCAGTGAATTCGCGTTTATAACAAGAAAAATCATTTCATAGTCAAATTTTTTATTTTTTATTTCTCTGCATTGAATTCGCGTTTATAACAAGAAAAAACATTTGAAAGTCAAATTTTTAATTTTTTCTTTCTCTGCAGTGAATTCGCGTTTATAACAAGAAAAATCATATCTAAGTGAAATTTTAGATTTTTTTTTCTGCAGTGAATATGCGTTTATAAAAAGAAAAATCATTTCAAAGTCAAATTTTTAATTTTTTATTTCTCTGCAGTCAAATCGCGGTTGTAACAAGAAAAATGTTTTCAAAGTCAAATTTTTAATTTTTTCTTTCTCTGCAGTAAATTAGGGTTTATAACAAGAAAAATCATTTCAAAGATATATTTTTAATATTTTATTTCTCTGCAGTGAATTCGCGTTTATAACAAGAGAAATGATTTTGAAGTCAAATTTTTAATTTTTCCTTTCTCTGCAGTGAATTCGGGTTTATAAAAAGAAAAATCATTTCAAAGTCAAATTTTTTATTTTTGATTTCTCAGCAGTGAATTCGCGTTCGTAACAAGAAAAATCATTTCAAATAAAATTTTTAATTTTTTCTTTCTCTGCTGTGAATTCGCGTTTCTAACAAGAATAATTATTTCAACGTCAAACTTTAATTTTTAATTTCTCTGCAGCAAATTCGCGTTTATAACAAGAGAAATGATTTTGAAGTCAAATTTTTAATTTTTCCTTTCTCTGCAGTGAATTCGGGTTTATAGAAAGAAAAATCATTTCAATGTCAAATTTTTAATTTTTTCCTTCTCCGCATTGAATTCGCGTTTATCACAAGAAAAATCATTTCAAAGTCAAATTTTTAAATTTTTCTTTCTCTGCAGTAAATTTGCGTTTATAACGAGAAAAATCATTTCAAAGTCAAATTTTAAATTTTTTATTTTCGGCAGTGAATTCTTGTTCAGTGAAGTCAAACTTTTAATTTCAAATTTCTCTGCAGTGAATTTGCGTTTATTACAAGAAAAATCATTTCAAAGTGAAATTTTTGATTTTTTGTTTTTCTGCTGTGAATTCGCGTTTATAACAAAAAAAATCATTTTATAATCAAAGTTTTAATTTTTAATTTCTCTGCAGTGAATTCGCGTTTATTACAGGAAAAATCATTTCAAAGTCAAATTTTTAATTTTTTTTTCACTGTAGTGAATTAGCGTTAATAACAAGAATAATCATTTCATAGTTAATTTTTTAATTTTTCCTTTCTCTGCAGTGAATACGCGTTTATAACAAGAAAAATCATTTGAAAGTCAAATTTTTCATTTTTTCTTTCTCTTCAGTGAATTCGCGTTCATAATAAGAAAAATCATTTCAAAGTTAAATTTTTAATTTTTTCTTTCTCAGCAGTGAATTCGCGTTTATAAGAAGAAAAATCATTTCAAAGTCAAACTTTTAATTTTTTCTTTCTCTACAGTGAATTCGCGTTTCTAACAAGAAAATTCATTTCGAAGTCAAATTTTTAATTTTTTCCTTCTCCGCAGTGAATTCGCGTTTATAACAAGAAAAATCATTGAAAAGTGAAATTTTTAATTTTTTTATTCCTCTGCAGTGAATTAGCGTTTATAACAAGAAAAATTATTTCAAAGTCAAATTTTTAATTTTTTGATTCTCTGCAGTGAATTTGGGTTTAAAACACGAAAAATCATTTTAAAGTCAAATTTTTCATTTTTTCTTTCTCTTCAGTGAATTCGCGTTGATAATAAGAAAAATCATTTCAAAGTTAAATTTTTAATTTTTTCTTTCTCAGCAGTGAATTCGCGTTTATAAGAAGAAAAATCATTTCAAAGTCAAACTTTTAATTTTTAATTTCTCTGCAGTGAATTCGCGTTAATAACAAGAAAAATCATTTCAAAGTCAAATTTTTAATTTTTATTTTCTCTGCAGTGTATTCGCGTTTATAACCAGAAAAATCATTTCAAAGTCAAATTTTAATTTTTAATTTTTCTGCAGTGAATTAGGGTTTATAACAAAAAAAATCATTTGAAAGTCAAATTTTTAATTTTTTCTTTCTCTACAGTGAATTCGCCTTTTTAACAAGAAATATCATTTCGAAGTCAAATATTTAATTTTTTTTCTTTGCAGAGAATTTGCGTTTATAACAAGAAAAATCATTTCAAATTCAAATTTTTAATTTTTTCTTTCTGTGCAGTGAATTCGCGTTTATAACAAGGAAAATCATTTCAAAATCAAACTTTTAATTTTTAATTTCTCAGCAGTGAATTCGCGTTTATACCAGGAAAAATGATTTCAAAGTCAAATTTTTATTTTTTTTTCTCTGCAGTGAATTCGCGTTTATAACAAGAAAAATTATTTCATAGTCAAATTTTTTATTTTTTATTTCTCTGCAGTGAATTCGCGTTTATAACTAGAAAAATCATTTCAAAGTTAAATTTTTTAATTTTTCTTTCTCTGCTGTGAATTCGCGTTTATAACAAGAAAAATCATTTCAAAGTCAAATTTTTAATTTTTAATTTCTCTGCATTGAATTCGCGAGTAATAAAAGGATAAATCATTTCAAAGTCAAATTTTTAATTATTTATTTCTCTGCAGTGCAATCGCGTTTATAGAAAGAAAAATCATTTCAAAGTCAAATTTTTAAATTTTTTATTTCTCTGCAGTGAATTAGGGTTTATAACAAAAAAAATCAATACACAGTAAAATATTTAATTTTTTCCTTCTTTGCAGTGAATTCGCGTTTATAACAAGAAAAATCATTTCAAAGTCAAATTTTTAATTTCTCTGCAGAGACTTCGCGTAAATAAAAGGAAAAATCATTTTAAAGTCAATTTTTTAACTTTTTGTTCCTCTGCAGTGAATTAGCGTTAATAACAAGAATAATCATTTCGAGGTCAAAGTTTTAATTTTTTCTTTCTCTGCAGTGAATTCGCGTTTATAACAAGAAAAATCATTTCAAAGTCAAATTTTTAATTTCTCTGCAGTGAATACGCGTATATTACAAGAAAAATCATTTAAAGTCAAAATATTAAATATTCTTTTTTTCTACAGTGAATTTGCGTTTGTAAGAAGAAAAATCATTTCAAAATGAAATTTTTAATTTTTTCTTTCTCTGCAGTGAATTCGCGTTTCTAATAAGAAAAATCATTTCAAAGTCAAATTGTTATTTTTTTCTTTCTCAGCAGTGAATTCGCGTTATTAACAGGAAAAATCAATACAAAGTCAAACTTTTAATTTTTTTATTCTGCAGTGAATCAGTGTTTATAACAACAAAAATCATTTCAAAGTCAAATTTTTAATTTTCTATTTCTCTGCAGTGAATAAGGGTTTTTAACACGAAAAATCAATATAAAATCAAATTTTTAATTATTTCTTTCTGTGCAGTGTATTCGCGTTTATAACAACAAAAATCATTTCATAGTCAAATTTTTAATTTTTAATTTGTCAGCAGTGAATTCGCATTTATAGCAAGAAAAATCATTTCAAAGTCATATTTTAAACTTTTATTTCTCGCTGTTAATTCGCGTTGGTAACAAGAAAAATCATTTCAAAGTCAAATTTTTAATTTTTTCTTTCTCTTCAGTGAATTCGCGTTTATAACAAGAAAAATCATTTCAAAGTCAAACTTTTAATTTTTTCATTCTCTGCAGTGAATTCGCGTTTCTAACAGATAAAATCATTTCAAAGTCAAATTTTTAATTTTTTATTTCTCTGCAGTGAATTCGCGTTAATATCAGGAAAAATCATTTATAGTAAACTTTTATTATGTTTTCTTTCTCTGCACAGAATTCACGTTTATAATAAGAAAAATCATTTCAAAGTTAAATTTTTAATTTTTTATTTCTCTGCAGTGAATTCGCGATGATAACATAAAAATCATTTCAAAGTCAAAATAATAATATGTTCTTTCACTGCAGTGAATTCGCGTTTGTAAGAAGAAAAATCATTTCAAAATCAAATTTTTAATTTTTTCTTTCTCTGCAGTGAATTCACGTTTCTAATAAGAAAAATCATTTCAAAGTCAAACTTTTAATTTTTAATTTCTCTGCAGTGAATTCGCGTTTATAACAAGAGAAATCATTTCGAAGTCAAATTTTTAATTTTTTCTTTCTCTGCAGTGAATTCGCGTTTATAACAGGAAAAATCATTTAAAAGTCGAATTTTTAATTTCTCTGCAGTGAATTCGCGTTAATAACAAGAAAAATCATTTCAAAGTCAAATTTTTAATTTTTTCTTTCTTTGCAGTGAAATCGTGTTTATAACAAGAAAAATCATTTCAAAGTCAAATTTTTAATTTCTCTGCAGTGACTTCGCGTAAATAAAAGGAAATATCATTTTAAAGTCAAATTTTTAATTTTTTGTCCCTCTGCAGTGAATTAGCGTTAATAACAAGAAAAATCATTTCAAAGTCAAATTTTTAATTTTTCCTCTCTCTGCAGTGAATTCGCGTTTATAACAAGAAAAATCATTTCAAAGTCAAATTTTTTATTTTTGATTTCTCTGCAATGAATTAGCGTTCGTAACAAGAAAAATCATTGCAAAATAAATTTTTTAATTATTAATTTCTCTGCAGTGAATTCGCTTAATAGCAGGAAAAATCATTTTAAACTCAAATTTTTCATTTTTTCTTTCTCTGTAGTCAATTCGCGTTTATAATAAGAAAAATCATTTCAAAGTTAAATTTTTAATTTTTAATTTCTCTGCAGTGAATTTGCGTTAATAACAAGAAAAATCATATCAAAGTCATAAATTTAATATTTTCTTTTATCTGCAGTGAATTCGCGTTTGTAAGAAGAAAAATCATTTCAAAGTCAAAGTTTTTATTTCTCTGCAGTGAATTCGCGTTTATAACAAGAAAAATCATTTCAAAGTCAAATTTTTACCTTTTTCTTTCTCTGCAGTGAATACGCGTTTATAACAGGAAAAATCGCGTTTATAACAAGAGAAATCATTTCGAAGTCAAATTTTTAATTTTTTCTTTCTCTGCAGTGAAATCGCGTTTATAACAAGAAAAATCATTTCAAATTCAAATTTTTGAATTTTTCTTTCTCTGCAGTGAAATCGCGTTTATAAAAAGAAAAATCATTTCAAAGTCAAATTTTTAATTTTTCCTTTCTCTGCTGTGAATTCGCGTTTATAACAAGAAAAATCATTTCAAAGTCAAATTTTTTATTTTTGATTTCTCTGCAGTGAATTAGCGTTCGTAACAAGAAAAATCATTTCAAAATCAATTTTTTAATCATTAATTTCTCTGCAGTGAATTCGCGTTAATAACAGGAAAAATCATTTCAAAGTCAAATTTTTCATTTTTTCTTTCTCTGCAGTGAATTCGCGTTTATAATAAGAAAAATCATTTCAAAGTTAAATTTTTAATTTTTAATTTCTCTGCAGTGAATTCGCGTTAATAACTAGAAAAATGATATTAAAGTGAAATTTTTGATTTTTTGTTTCTCTGTAGTGAATTCGCGTTTATAACAAGAAAAATCATTTCATAATTTATTTTTTAATTTCTCTGCAGTGAATTTCAATTTAATTTCTCTGCAGTGATAACGCGTTAATAACAGGAAATATCATTAAAAGTCAAATTTTTTTTTTTGATTTCTCTGCAGTGAATTCGCGTTTATAACTAGAAAAATCATTTCAAAGTCAAATTTTTAAATTTTTCTTTCTCTGCTGTGAATTCGCGTTTATAACAAGAAAAATCATTTCAAAGTCAAATTTTTAATTTTTAATTTCTCTGCATTGAATTCGCGGTAATAAAAGGAAAATTCATTTCAAAGTCAAATCTTTAATTTTTTATTTCACGGCAGTGCAATCGCGTTTATAGAAAGAAAAATCATTTCAAAGTTAAATTTTTAATTTTTTCTTTCTCCGCAGTGAATTCGCGTTTATAACAAGAAAAATCATTTCGAAGTCAAATTTTTAGCTTTTTCTTTCTCTGCAGTGAATTCGCGTTTATAACGAGAAAAATCATTTCAAAGTCAAATTTTTAATTTTTGATTTCTCTGCAGTGAATTCGCGTTTGTAACAAAAAAAATCATTTCAAAATCAAATTTTTAATTTTTTCTTTATCTGCAGTGAATTCGCGTTTCTAACAAGAATAATCATTTCAAAGTCAAACTTTTAATTTTTAATTTCTCTGCAGCGAATTCGCGTTTATAACAAGAAATATCATTTCGAAGTCAAATTTTTAATTTTTCCTTTCTCTGTAGTGAATTCGCGTTTATAGAAAGAAAAAACATTTCAAAGTCAAATTTTTATTTTTTTCCTTCTCCGCAGTGAATTCGCGTTTATAAAAAGAAAAATCATTCCAAAGTCAAATTTTTAGCTTTTTCTTTCTCTGCAGTAAATTTGCGTTTATAACGAGAAAAATCATATCAAAGTCAAATTTTTAATTTTTAATTTCTCTGCAGTGAATTCGCGTTAATAACAGGAAAAATCATTTTAAAGTGAAATTTTAAATTTTTTTATTCCTCTGCAGTGAACTAGCGTTTATAACAAGAACAATCATTTCAAAGTCTAATTTTTAATTTTTTGTTTCTCTGCAGTGAATTTGGGTTTATAACACGAAAAATCATTTCATAGTCAAACTTTTAGCTTTTTCTTTCTCTGCAGTAAATTTGCGTTTATAACGAGAAAAATCATATCAAAGTCAAATTTTTAATTTTTAATTTCTTTGCAGTGAATTCGCGTTAATAACAGGAAAAATCATTTTAAAGTGAAATTTTAAATTTTTTTATTCCTCTGCAGTGAACTAGCGTTTATAACAAGAACAATCATTTCAAAGTCTAATTTTTAATTTTTTATTTCTCTGCAGTGAATTCGCGTTAATAACAAGAAAAATCATTTCAAAGTGAAATTTTTTGATATTTTGTTTCGCTGCTGTGAATTCGCGTTTATAACAAGAAAAATCATTTCATAATCAATTTTTTAATTTCTAATTTCTCTGCAGTGAATTCGCGTTAATAACTGGAAAAATCATTATAAAGTCAAATTTTTCATTTTTTCTTTCTCTTCAGTGAATTCGCGTTTATAATAAGAAAAATCATTTCAAAGTAAAATTTTTAATTTTTTCTTTCTCTGGAGTGAATTCGCGTTTATAACAAGAAAAATAATTTCAAAGTCAAAATATTAATTTTTTCTTTCTCTGAGTGAATTCGCGTTTCTAACAAGAAAAATCATTTCAAAGTCAAATTTTTAATTTTTTCTTTCTCTGCAGTGAATTCGCGTTTATAATAAGAAAAATCATTTCAAAGTTAAATTTTTTATTTTTTTTTCTCTGCAGTGAATTCGCGTTAATAACAAGAAAAATCATTTCAAAGTCAAAATATTAATATTTTCTTTCTCTGCAGTGAATTCCCGTTTGTAAGAAGAAAAATCATTTCAAAATCAAATTTTTCATTTTTTCTTTCTCTGCAGTGAATTCGCGTTTATAATAAGAAAAATCATTTCAAAGTTAAATTTTTAATTTTTAATTTCTCTGCAGTGAATTCGCGTTAATAACAAAAAAAATCATATCAAAGTCAAAATATTAATATTTTCTTTCTCTGCAGTGAATTCGCGTTTGTAAGAAGAAAAATCATTTCAAAGTCAAACTTTTAATTTTTAATTTCTCTGCAGTGAATTCGCGTTAATAACAGGAAAAATCATTTAAACTCAAATTTTTTATTTTTGAATTCTCTGCATTGAATTCGTGTTTATAACTAGAAAAATCATTTCAAAGTCAAATTTTAAAATTTTTCTCTCTCTTCTGTGAATTCGCGTTTATAACAAGAAAAATCATTTCAGAGTCAAATTTTTTATTTTTTATTTCTCTGCATCGAATTCGCGTTAATAAAAGGAAAATTCATTTCAAAGTCTAATTTTTAATTTATTATTTCACTGCAGTGCAATCGCGTTTATAGAAAAAAAAATCATTTCAAAGTCAAATTTTTAATTTTTTCTTTCTCCGCAGTGAATTCGCGTTTATAACAAGAAAAATCATTTCGAAGTCAAATTTTTAGCTTTTTCTTTCTCTGCAGTGAATTCGCGTTTATAACGAGAAAAATCATTTCAAAGTCAAATTTTTAATTTTTGATTTCTCTGCAGTGAATTCGCGTTTGTAACAAGAAAAATCATTTCAAAATCAAATTTTTAATTTTTTCTTTATCTGCAGTGAATTCGCGTTTCTAACAAGAATAATCATTTCAAAGTAAACTTTTAATTTTTAATTTCTCTGCAGCGAATTCGCGTTAATAACAAGAAAAATCATTTCGAAGTCAAATTTTTAATTTTTCGTTTCTCTGTAGTGAATTCGCGTTTATAGAAAGAAAAAACATTTCAAAGTCAAATTTTTAATTTTTTCCTTCTCCGCAGTGAATTCGCGTTTATAAAAAGAAAAATCATTTCAAAGTCAAATTTTTAGCTTTTTCTTTCTCTGCAGTAAATTTGCGTTTATAACGAGAAAAATCATATCAAAGTCAAATTTTTAATTTTTAATTTCTCTGCAGTGAATTCGCGTTAATAACAGGAAAAATCATTTTCAAGTGAAATTTTTAATTTTTTTATTCCTCTGCAGTGAATTAGCGTTTATAACAAGAACAATCATTTCAAAGTCTAATTTTTAATTTTTTGTTTCTCTGCAGTGAATATGGGTTTATAACACGAAAATTCATTTCATAGTCAAACTTTTAATTTTTTATTTCTCTGCAGTGAATTCGCGTTAATAACAAGAAAAATCATTTCAAAGTGAAATTTTTGATTTTTTGTTTCTCTGCTGTGAATTCGCGTTTATAACAAGAAAAAACATTTCATAATCAATTTTTTAATTTCTAATTTCTCTGCAGTGAATTCGCGTTAATAACTGGAAAAATCATTTTAAAGTCAAATTTTTCATTTTTTCTTTCTCTGCAGTGAATTCGCGTTTATAACAAGAAAAATAATTTCAAAGTCAAAATAT
>NW_025791669.1:300000-377681 GCF_921293095.1 Ischnura elegans
TATTAAGAGCACTTTCATTGCTGCGTTTTGCATTCCCAGCGTTTATCGCATTTGCTATATTTTTAGTTAACGTGTGGCCAGTGATATTTATGTGATCAATATTTCTTCCTGAAATGGCTTGTTAATGGAACATGAATTTGGAGACATCTAGGCCGTGAAAACCTGGAAAAATCCGTAAATTTTATAATTTAGTTTGAGTGGTAATCCTGATGGTCTTTCACTGAGAGATTCCTCACTAATTGTTACAATATAAGTTATCTCCTTTTTATATGTATGGGGACTATGATGGCTGTCTTCCAGTAATTTGGCAGTTTCTATAGTATATTCTAATTCACGTATTTACCTTGGTATAAGTTTTCCTCCTGCTTTTATTAGCTCCATAGCTATACTGTCCTCTCCGGCGGCCTCATTATTTTTCAGTTTTATAGCTGTCTATACTTCTTCTAATGTTTGGTCTAGGATTTGTGGTTAAATTTGGGTCTACATTTTGGGGTAACTCTAAATATTGTAGTTCCATGTACATTCAGAAGATTTTTAAGAATATCTCTCAATATATTCATAGCAGTTCCTTTGTTTCATGTTATATTTCCATTTTCATCTCTTATTCCACATCTCTTGGCTTCGTATCCATTTTTGAAGTATCTAATGGCTCTGCATAAGTCTCATGAGTTGTTCCCATTGCTATCTTCCTCGGCCTTTTTAAATCGGTTCTTGATGCAGTTCATTTTAGCTGCCCGCAGCTTCCTGCTCACTTCTCCATTTACATTTTGGATTTTAATAAACTCGATTGTTTCTGGCTTAACTTTGTGAAAATCCATTCTGAGCGATAAAAAGTTATGGTACCTTTTCACACCATTTATTCAATACGACCGGTTTCGTCGCAGAGGCGACATCACCATGTACAGAAATCGTTATATCAACGGTTATTTTGTTGTTGTTTATCCGGTTGCTAATACGCGTTGGTAGGGGAGGGTTAATAATAATAATATATTTATTTATTTTCTGTGGCAAAGACACCTTAGAAAAACAATATATTTACATTATAATATATCAGTCGGCACTAGTGAATACAAATAATAATATTATAGATGTGCACATTTACATTACATATGATATTATTTAATTGTGTTCAAGAATATACAATATACAAAGGTGGGAAAGGCTTTTACAAAGAAAAAGTTTTATAAAGATATTTCCAGTATTTATATTTAAAAGATTCTATTGATTTCACTTGGGTTAAGTTCGTTGGCAGAGAATGCCATAATTTTATTGCACTTACAACAAAAGATTTTCCATATACATGACTTTTGTGTGGTGGAAAGTAAAAATAAACTTGTCGTCTAATTTTTAATGAGGATTCAGTAGTCTGTCTTATGGGAAACATATCATACAGATAAGCTGGCTTATGATTACGTATTAATTTAAAAATGAACAATCCCAGGAGATATTTTCTCCTAAGAGAAACTGGTAGAGGGTTGCGCTGGGGTTGGAGCGTTACTCGTTAAGCTTGAGGAAAAGGGAAGAAGGATGGACTGCTTGGAGGAGTTGGAGATTAGGAAGCACATCAAGAATGGAATTTTAGCGAATGAAAATATTTTTATCAACTATTTTTATCAACTTGGAAATTCCCCTGAAGCTGAGTAACGCTCCAACCCCAATGCAACCCTCCCCTACCAATGCGTATTAGTAACCAAATAAACAACAACAAAATAACCGTTAATATAACGATTTCTGTACATGGTGTTGTCGCCTCTGCGTCGAAACCGGTCGTATTGAATAAATCCTGTGAAAGGTACCATAACTTTTTATTGCTCAGAATGGATTTTGCTTGGTTTTCTTTATTGTCATTCATAATTAGAATTTTTTATCTTTGTTTCAATAATATCTCTCACAGGCACAGTTTTTTCATCATTACATCTGCATCAAAACTGGGTACAATCACATTTTTAAAAACAAACACTCTGCTACTTAGTAACCGGTATCCATTTACATAAATTACAGTTTCCTTTGCTCGATCAATAGTTGGCATCCTGCATTAAATCTATGTTTCTTGGGCCTTTTGGAATATCAAGTTCAAATTCAAGTTCTTTTGGAATATCCCCCTTTGTTATTTCTCGTACGATTTCCTTAATTTCTTTACAATTAAATTCAATATGTCTTTCTGTTTCTTGCTCTATTTGTAAGGCTTGAAATCTGTTTGACAGTTTCATCTCAAACTCTATTTTCAAATCTTTATTTGTGATATCCACGAAAAACACACAAGTGGTAATTTCCACACTATTTTATGTAACAGTCAACTACCGACCATGGTTTCAAAGCTTTGTGTCATTTTCAAGGTGTCGAAACCATGGTCGGTCGTTGAGTGGTGCATTCAATAGTGTGGAAATTACCATTTGTGTGTTTATCATGGATGCATAGCAATATCAGGGTTCCCACTCAACTGTGAAAACCGTGAATAAGCCGTGACTTTTGTCTACCGTGAAAAAACCTGGAAATAGCCGTGAATTTTATAATTTAGTTTAAGTGGGAACCCTGGATTCCTCATATCACTTTCGGTTTCTCCAACATGCTCCCTGCGGGAACTTTTTACAATTCTCTAAATAACTGCCAAGGCTTGCATATTTTTCTTGTTTTTTCCCAGCTGATACATTCTCCAAATCTTCCTCGAACCCATCTTCAACAGCCTCCAACAGGTCATGACTATCAAGAATGGCTTCAACTTGACTCAAAAGGCATAATAGTTATCTGTACCCAGCTTGGTTATAGTGTCCATTTCCATTTGTGATTTTGCCGGTTACATGCGTGCCTTTACTCTTTTACACAGTTTCACATACTCTGGGCTCATAAATTCTCAGGGTTCCCCCCTCAACCGTGAATAAGCTGTGAATTTCGTGAAAAAAACCTGGAAATAGCCGTGAATTTCGTCATAAAACCTTGGACAACTCTCAAACTTGATCGTAGAACTACGATAGACGGATTAAAAGATAAATCAATGTTTCGATCATGTTTTAAGGTCGAGTCACGTGCAGATACTGTCTACGCATTTACCGGCATAAGTGTATTCGAAAGCACCACTATTAATTGGTCCGTGTGTGCCATGACAGCACATTGACCTTAAGCCTGCGATTGGAAGACATTAACTGTGGCACAAAATCAGACACTATGAACTTAACTTCCCTTCCACCCTGCTCTCTCCATTTTCCCACTCACACCCTTTAAGCCGGACATGAATTTTGGTAACTATAGGTGACGTCATGAGATATAGCACTTTCATTTCTGCGTTTGCATTTAAGGCATGTGTTGCGTTTGTTATATTTTTAGTGAACGTGTGCCCAGTGATTGCTATGTGATCCATTCTTTAATCTACAAACCATGAATTTGATGACATTAAGACCGTGAAAATTTGGAAAAAACCGTGAATTTTATAATGTAGTTAGAGTGGGCACCCTGAATATTCCACAAAATCAAGCCTGAAGCGATTTTATGCATTCATTTGCAAGTTTGGTGAGACCTGCTGCCAATTTTACTCTTAGTTTCTCCTTGGAAAGGTTTTGTCTGACATATGCTGTTATAAGATGGTGGTCAGTCCCACACTCTGCTCCCCTTCTGCTTCTTGCATCTGGAACGTAGCTCTTGTGACTTTCTTCGATTAAGACAGGGTTCCCAATTAACCGTGAAAACCTTAAAACTATGAATAAGCCGTGAATTTTGTCTACCGTGAAAAAACCTGGAAATAGCCGTGAATTTAGTCATAAAACCTTAAAAATCTCTCAAAATTATAGTAAAAGAAGTACAATTGAAAGATCAAAAGAAAAAATCAATAAGAACAATTGGAATCGAACCAATAGAAAAAGAACTAAAGTTGACAGAGCAAAGGAAAAAAAAGATATTTCAATCATATTTCAAGGCCGAGCCACGTACAGACACTGTCCACACATTTATCTCGGCACGTACATTCGCAGTGCAATAATTGGTCCTTGTGCCATGACGACACATTGATCTTCAGCCTGTGATTGGAAGACTGGCATGCAAAGTGTTCATTAAGTCTGGTGAAAAATCAGACACTTCTTTACTTCCCTACCTCACTGCTCCCTCCATTTTTCCACTCACAACCTTAAGCTTCACCTAAATTTTGATATTGACAGGTGACGTCATGAGAAATAGCACTTTCATTGCTACGTTTGAATTCACAGCGCCTGTCGTGGTTGATATATTTTTCGTTAACGTGCGGGCGGTGATTGTTACGTCATCAATATTTCTGCTTAAAATGGCTTATCAGCAGACCGTGAATTTGACGCAATTTAGACCGTGAAAACCTGGAAAAACATGTGAATTTTATAATTTAGTTAGAGTGGGAACCCTGTAAGACATGGTCTGTGGTTGAGGATTTCAAATCCAGAAAGCTTGGTGTCAAAGGATTTCTGGTTTCTCTGGTCTTGAGGGACTTCCCAAAGGTATTTCCCATTTCTATGAACCCCTTGCGCTATAATGACAACTCTAGGTCATGAATAGGGTGTTTTTAACCTCCATGCCTTTCATATGACTTCGTTTTACTAAAGTTTCCCCTGCCTAACCCTAAAACTTAACATGTCTCTTGAAATGAGGATTAGGGTCATATCTCACGGCATAATCCTGGTTGCAAGGAAGTTCATAATACATATACCCCTGTGTGAAGCACTTCACTGGATACCCTTTAATCCTGGCAAACTTTCAGCACTTTCAGCAGGTAGCACTTTCATTGCTACGTTTGAATGGACGGCGCCTGTCGCGGTTGATAAATTTTTCGTTAACGTGCGGGCGGTTATTGTTACATGATCAATATTTCTGTCTAAAATGCCTTATAGGCAGACCGTGAATTTGATGACGTTTAGACCGTGAAAACCTGGAAAAAGCTGTGAATTTTATAATGTAGTCGGAGTGGGACCCCTAATTATCATTGGTGGTTTCACGTAAGCTGTCACTATGGCTGTGATGCCCTTCACTTTCATAAGTTCCTAAACATGCTAAATGGTATATTCACTGACATTTAATGCGTCGGCTGCTGTAGTTTAACAACACTTCGGAATGTAACATTGTAAAAGCGTTTCTTGGCTATGTGTAGTATTTTTTTGCCGTGGCCATTTAAATTTTTTATCGAAACTAGAAATTAATGGGGTCTCTGAATGTTTTTGTACCTCCATAGGGAAATAACTAATCTTATTTTTCATCCAACTGCTATGATAATGTTCTGGTTGTCTTGAAAAGGATGAGTATTCCAAATAGTAAATTGGAGAATGTCCTCAGTGATATTGATACTCAGGTGAACTCATTTGTTTAAAAAATTGTAGAAAATTTAAGGCATGGTTCTGTAAAGCATTTAAATGTTATAGGAGGCAATACATTAATCAAGGTAATCCTCATAATAATCCTGAATACAAATCCACTAACAGTAAAAGTTCAAATTTTGGCTTTTTGCTTGCCATGTTGTTTGAAAAATGTTGATTTCCAAATAAATTTCAGTTAGGTGAATAATCATAAAGTGGGAATACTCATCATTTTGATTAACTGTCTTAACCAAGTCCACTGTAGGTTTTTTTAATAGTTTTTCTCCACTTTGTTTTTAATTTGGCTATGATGCCTTAACCCTCTGTGACTCGCGCCCGGTTTAGAACCTGAGGGATTACGTGTGGTTTTCTGTCCCCCCACTTGTTTCTTTTCGCTTTCTTGAATTGTATGGTGCAATTTTTCCTCTTTTTATATACTTTGTTAACTCCTGCTAATATTTGTTAGTTATCACTCGTACACATTCCTTACTCCGTACGCCTATCCCTAGACTATCCCTCATTAAGCGCTCACTCCAACAACGCCTTTGCTCCTTGCTCAATTCATTGCCAGACAATATTGACCCGTTTTTTCTCCCCTTAAACTCATTTATCAAACTTGCCATGTCCCATTCCTCGGCTAATAAATAAACCTCCCTTTCCTCGTGCCTTCTAATTTGTTCTTTACTATCTTATGCCACTGCTCTCTGTTCAAATTTTTTATGTTAAAATTTTTATGTTTGTTACTGCGTCACCATAAATTGGCAGAAATGCTGTATGTGAGCAACTTCTTAAATAAATATGTGAATAACTCGCTTTGCTTGTTGGGAGGGCTCTGCCTCCCCGAACACCCCAAAAAAGGCCTGCGACCTGTTGTGGCCACTGTGGGAGGTCTTACACTTTTTGTTTTCCACTTGTTACTTAAGGATCGTTTACTTCTAAGTTGGCTAGCTTAGGTGTCAGCAATATTTCCACCTTCACGTAAAACGAGCGCATGGTACATATGCTACAATATGACAATAATTATTGATAGAAGAGAAACGTTTTTCGGAGGGGCTAAAAAAGTAAAATAAATTTCTGCGAGTCTAATAGTCTCTCTAATTTATTCAATTCAAATACAAAAAACTTTGAGACCATGTTCCACTGTAACACCCAATTCATACGTAACATCATAACATAACGACTTCACGTATTGCAATGAAAAACACGTTTATTAATTATTTTTCACGTAATTCAACCAAATTCTTCATTTACGGATAAGATGTGACAGATGTTAGCTTTAGAGAGAGTTGGTACACACAATAGAATTACGTAGCAACTGAATATCAATATCTAGTGCAAATGTGCCAGATGGAGATCCTTAGCATGAATTGGTGCTAGTATGACGAATTTTATTGAAATATTGTTAATCAAGATGGCGAATGATTTCTCTTCAGACATACTTCTATTTAAAGTTTTAATGAACCGGGATACGTGATATTCGCAAGACAAGTCATTGAATAAGAAATACCTTTAATTGCATTTATCCTCCATATTGTATTATTCACTGCCTTTGATGCACCAGCTCACGGATAACATCATCATCATCACTGGTCAACAATCCTAGGATTGGTTTTACGCAGCTCTCCACTCAGTTCTCCTATCAGCTAATCTTTTCACACCTACGTATTTCTTCTCTTTCACATCTCTCTTTACTTGTTCCATATATTTTGTTCGAGGTCTTCCTTTTCCCTTCTTGCCTTCCACTTGTCCTTCGACGATTGTCTTCATCAGGCCATCATGTCTCAAGATGTGGCCTATAAGATTGTTCCGTCTTCTTGTTAAGGTTTTCATGAGGCTTCTCTTCTCTCCCACTCTTCTTAGGACTTCCTCGTTACTAACTCGGTCGATCCATTTGATTTTCATCATTCTTCTGTAGCACCACATTTCAAAGGCCTCTATCCTTGCTTTCTCCGCTGCGGTCATTGTCCATGCCTCACTTCCGTATAGGAGCATACTCCAGATGTAGGTTCTTATAAATTGTTTCTTTACATTAGTTATCTTGCTTCCCAAATAACAGAATTCATCCACCTCTATCAGTTTTTGCCTCCCTATTTTAATGTTGGTCTTGACTTCTTCTCTTCTGCTGCATACTAAGATCTTGGTTTTCTTCGTGCTTATTTTCAGTTGATATCTACTCATTACCCTACCCATATTCACCAGAATATTTTTCAAATCCTTCTCTGTTTCTGCTATAACGGCTATGTCATCGGCAAATCTTAGCATGTTAATTTTTTCTCCCTGGATATTCACTCCCAATTCCTTTTCTTTGATTTCATTAATGGCTTTCTCAATGTAAATGTTGAAAATTCCGGGTGACAGTGTACAGCCTTGTCGCACTCCTTTCCTAATTCTTGCTTCTTCACAGCTGGGCCCTGATTTTATCACGGCTACGGATAACATTACACATTAAAAAGAACATTAACAGAAAAAAGAACGTAAACAAAAATAAGAAGTTAGCGCCATAACAAAAAATTAAAATAAAATCATTTTTACCTACCTGTATTTGATGGAAGTGTTGTTTAAAAGTCTTTCTACTACAATCGTGTGTTGCCAACAAGACACGAACTACAGTCAACAGCCTATATCATCTTTTTAAAATGGCATTATGTGCACTTGTTAACTATGAAATTAATAACAACCATACTTTTGATGTAATATACCAAAAAGAATAAGTAATTTCCTACCTTATATTTCTCCGCTTTTGATTTGAATATGCTTTGATGCAAACAAATGTTTGTTCATGTGGAAAGGAGATGTAAAGTAATACACATTTCAAAAATTACTTTCTGAATTTCCAACCTTATCTTCATCAGTTTTTCCTTGTAATTCCTTAATCTTCTTTTCCAATTTAGATTCTCTTGCTTGCATAAACAAAGGCGTTGATGTGATGGCTATGATTGCCGTGCTGTCATTGGATTTTTGTGGCCATTTTTTTAATTAATCCTCATGCTCAATTTTAATTGAATTGACAGATAAATAATTGGAAATTTATAGTTTTCATAATTTTTCCTGAGGTTTAAGACAATTTCAGAGGGGTCTTCATGAGGCTTTTTGTCATATCTCGTCTCGTTCACCCAAAACATTGGTGTGTGTGAGTGGTCGTAAGTTGGCTTTATAGTATATAGATGTTCCCTCTCAAAGCCTTATTTTAATTCAATAATGTCATTTTCGATGTAAACGTTGAAAATTTCTCACTCCTTAACTAGTTTTTGCATCTTCATAGCTGGGCATGATTTTATCACCACTACTTGGTGTTTGTATGAAGTATGGATGTTTTTTATGTCATTGTGGAGAACTCATATTTCTGTTAGGATTCCAAGCATCGTGTTCCAACTCGGATTGACAAATGCCTCATCAAAGTCCACGAACCCAAGAAATGTTTGGTTGTTTTTTTCCATTCTCTTTATGAGCAGCTTCAGAGACAATATTGAATCCCCTGTGCCTCTGCTTTTTCTGAATCCAAATTGGTCCTCTTATAGATACTCTTCGGCTCTACATTCCATTCTTCTATAGTCCATCCTTGTCAGTATCTTCGACGCATGTGTAGTCAGGCTTATGGTCCCAAAATTTTTGCAGTTCTCTGCTCTTTTCCTCTTAAGAATAGGGTAGTTTCCTTCATCAAAGAAAAGGAATGGCATTGATTGCGATTTGTAACCCACCATTTGTGTATTCATAATGTACAAATTGGTTTTAGAAATACCGGTTTAGACAAATGGCAATGGTCAATTTTAACCTCATTTGAAAAAGGCCAGATTGGTGCCCATGCGATTCCACTCCACTTGACATCACAGGGACCTAGTTTCTGTAAGAGTAGATAGGAGTTTTACATCGTCTGAGGTTACCAATGCATGCATGAGGCACAGACTTCAGGGAAACATATCTTAATTATCACCTATTAAAACTGACTATGGTCGGAAAGTTTCCTTCCTTTGATAAGGCATTAATAATCCTTATTTAAGCCAAGCTCTACCTGCTAGCATCCTGCGTTGTCTCAGCGCTCAGAGCCTCGCACCAAGGTCACCTCACTTGCAGCAGCGGGAAGCAGAACGATGTCACGCAGAGTTTTTCCCAGCATTCATACTTACCTGTCTCATTTTCGTGCACTTGAAAATTTTCACTTTTCATTTAATCGTGAAAAATAGATATCATCATATAAAAATCTAAAAGCGTGAAATACGTACTCAAGGAGTAATAATCTTTCGATTCAGGCAATAAAAAAATAATAGGAAACCACCATATTGGGATTATAATGTTTCACTCAAAGTCCTTTGTTATCTCACCTGTCGAATGCATTTCACCAATGGTTTACAGCTGGCTGAACATATTTTCTCCTGAATTTTTAATTAGTTCTGCAGAAATATCATCAATTCCAGATTCTTTCTTTATCTGTAGGTGTCTTACAGCCACATTAATTCTTGATTTTTTAAATTTGACCTCCCTTGTCATCCTCATCAACTTCCTTATGTTTTTCAATAGCATTCTTTCTTAGACTGCTTCCTTTGTTCAAATCTTCCAAGTATTTCTTAAATCTCTTCCCTTTGTCTTCGTTTTTGATCATTAGTTATCCGTTTTTCTCACTTAGGTCATTACATCTTCTTTTATAGTGCTTCCTCACTATGCTATGTTTGGCCTCTACTTTTTCGTGTACAAGGAGGTTTTGCACATCTTCACAAATATTTTGAACTCACTCTTCTCCAGCCTTCCTCACTTTGACATATCTCATTCCTTATTCTCTTGTACCAAATCTAACTTTCCTCTGTTTTTGCAGCCTTGTATTTTCTTTTTACTTCAGTGAGATGAAATACTTCCGGCTTGTTCCATGGTCAGGGTTCTCACTCAACCGCGTAAACCTTAAAACCACGAATAAGCCGTGAATTTTGTCTACCGTGAAAAAACCTGGAAATAGCCGTGAATTTAGTCATAAAACCTTAAGAACCTCTTTAACTTGATTTTAGATCTACGATTGATAGATCAAAAGAAAAATAGGTCAGTCACTCACAGATACTGTCCACTTCACTTCCCTGTCCCCCTCCATTTTCTCGCTCACAACCTTCAGCCGGTCCTTAATTTTGCTAACGATAGGCGACATATTAAGAGCACTTTCATTGCTGCGTTTTGCATTCCCGGCGTTTATCGCGTTTGCTATATTTTTAGTTAACGTGCGGCCAGTGATTTTTAATGTGATCAATATTTCTTCCTAAAATGGCTTATCAGCAGACCATGAATTTGACGCAATTTTGACCCTGAAAACCTGGAAAAACTGTGAATTTTATAATTTAGTTAGAGTGGGAACCCTGATGGTTTTTGTAACGAAATTTCTTGTACCAAGAACTTCCTCAGCTGCTAACTGCAGACCACTTCCAATGGTTTTCCAACTCTCTTCCTCTGATTCATTGTCATATCCTCCCCTATTCGCTTTTAAACAGCTCCTTTGAAAGCCAGTTGATTCTGAACCTCCTTCAGTTTCTCAATCTGCCATATGTTTTTCATGGCTTCCTTCAATTTTTTTACTTTTAGATGGCATTTCATCTTAACTTAGTTATGGTCACTGTCATTATCTGCCCCTGGGTAGCTTTTGCATCCCTTCACCTGGTTCCTGAATCTTTATTTCACTAGAACGTTGTCGATTTGGTATATTCCAAGGTCTCCTTGCCTCTTCTATGTTTTTCTTCATTGCATAGGAATTTTGAATGCAGTGTTGGCAACCACTAGCCTATGTTCAGTGCAGAATTGAAGTAGCCTTTCTCCTCTTTCATTTTTATTTCCTATTCCCAGCTTTCACTGTCTTGATCTTTGCCATCGATGGCGTTCCAGTCACCTAAAATAATAAGACTTTCTTCCCCTCTTATGTGCTTCATAACTTCTGTTGTATCATGATTGACCTCTTCTACTTCTTCGTCATCATAATCTGTTGTAGGCATGTTAACATGGACCACTACAGTAGCTGCAGGTTTAGTTTCTATATTCACCATTACTATCCTTTCATTAAACTGCAAATAGCTTTTAATTTGCATCCCGGCTCTCTTTCTAAGCATTATCACTACACCAGCATTACCATAAACAAATATGGAACTCTCTCCCAGCCCAAATAAGAAGCAGTACAAATATCAATAGGTTCAAACACAGCACATATGGGTTTCTGAAGAATGCCTCCTTAACCCCAAGTTAAATTTCTTTTGTTTATATTCACTTTCTTATGTTCATATTTCTTGTTTATATTCACTTTCTTATGTTCATATCTCTTGTTCATATTTCTTTTGTTTGTCACCTTAAATTTTGTAATTAGTGTGTTATATCGAAGTGCGATTTTTTATTATTATTTTTTTTTTTTCGAAAATATTGTATTGTTTCTTTCATGTACTAGGCGATATGCACTGCTCACATTTGACTGTATACGTATATATATTTATTTACTTTTTCTTTTATTTATCTATCTCAATGAGAAATGTAGAAAGATGTACTTATATTTTCTCATGGGCCCCAGTGCCTACGAAAATAAACGATGTTATTATTATTATTAATCGATTCTTTGTGTATCATTCTGTATCTTACACTCCAAAAGTCTCCTTCTTGGGGACACTTCAATTTGCGGATGCCTAATACATCAAGGTTCATTCTTTGCATCTCCACCTTCAAGTTTATGCAGATACCACATTGTTCACCACTATAAATTTTTCTTTTTAATCCCTGCAATTTTTGCCAAGAATCATAGGTTCCTGAGAGAAAGGTCAGAAAGTTTTCTTTGTTTGATAAGATATTAATAATCCTTATTTAAGCCAAGCGCTACCAGCTAGCAGGGTACTCTGCTACCTGCTAGCATCCTGCATCGTATCAGTGCTCAAAGCCTTGCCCCAAGGTCACCTCACTTGCGGCAGCAGGAACCAGAACGATGTCAGACGGAGTTTTCACAGCATTCATACTTAGCCGTCGCGTTTTCACGCGCTGGAAAATTTTAACTTTTCATTTAATGGCAAAAAAGAGAGGGAAACATTATCTACATTATCTATATTATTTGAGAGAAAGTTTACTTTTGATCAATTTCTGATGATATCATTTGTCACGTGGGACAAAATATTAACAAGCTGTGGTTTAGCATCAGTTCACATTGCAAAGGGACTGATTAGTAAGGGTTTCTCCCTTACTGATTTGACTTGTCCATATGATCCTCATCATTCATCTGTAGCACCAGATTTTGATTGCCTCTATCCTTGATTTCTATGCCAGTTTTTGCTTACCTATTTCTGTGTTTGTCTCCACTTTTCTTCTGCTGCTTACTTATACATTGGTTACATTTCTGTTTGTTTGCAGCTGATAGTATCCTTGACCGTACCCATATTAATCAGAATGTTTTTCAAATCTTTTCCTGTCTTTGCTATGATGGCCATGTCAGCAGCAAATCTTAGCATGCTAATTTTTTCTCCATGGTTATTCACTTCCAAGGCCTATTCCTGGTTTTCATAAACGGTTTTCTTGATGTAAACGTTGAAAGTTACGTGTGACAAAGCACATCTTTGTCTCACTCCTTTCCTAATTCTTGCTTCTTCACTGCTAGACCCAGATGTTATCACCGCTGTTAGGGTAGTTTCCTTCATCAAAGAAAACGAAAGGCATTGATTGCGATTTGTTACCCACCATTAGTGTATTCATAATATGCAAATTATTTGGTTTTAGAAATACCGGTTTAGACGAATAGCAATGGTCAATTTTATCCTCATTTGAAAAAGGCCATATTGGCGCCCTTGAGATGCCACTCCACGTGACGTCACAGGGACCTAGTTTCTATACGAGTAGATAGGAGTTTTACATCGTCTGAGATTACCAATGCATGCATGAGGCACAGAGCTCAGGGAAACATGTCTTAATAATTGCTTATTAAAACTGGCTTAGGTCGGAAAGTTTTCGAAAAGAAAATCGTTTGATAAGGTATTAATAATCCTTATTTAAGCCAAGCGATACTAGCTAGCAGGGTGCTCTGCAATTCTGCGTCGTATCAGCGCTTAAAGCCTCGCCCCAATGTCACCTCAATAGCGGCAGCGGGAACCAGAACGACGTCACACGGAGTTTTTGCGGCATTCATACTTAGCCGTTGCGTTTTCGCGGGCTTGGAAAATCTCACTTTTCATTTAATCGCGAAAAATAGATATCGTCATTTAAAATTCTAAAAGCGTGAAATAAGTACTCCAGGAGTAATAATCTTTCCATTTAGGCAATAAAAAAATAATATGAAACCACCCAATTATTTGCACAGTATTTCATGAAAGTCTTATTTAATATTTTCAAAGCACTCATAACTTACTTTCATGTCTGATGCAAACATTTATCTTTCGCAAATTTCACGAAATAATTTAGTTTGTATGTGTTTGGCTCTGGGGCAAATGACACTCCTTCCACTTCCTCTTCTTTGCTTGTACTGTGGCTCTGATGTTGATGGCACACCGTTTTTCTCCAATCTTCTCTGAAATTCCTTTGGCAGTGTCTCGAAAGAAAGTTCCACAGTTGTCTTGACTTCAGGGTGTATAATCCAGAAAATAACAAACAGATTAATGAGTGATGTATTCAACAAATAATAAAAAACCACCCAAAAAAGGGCCATCTCTCCTTGTATTTCTGGCGACACTATAGGTAGCGCTCATATCATATACTCTGTCGACACCACCCTTCGTTGAGTTATAAAATGAGATGAATTTTAGGTTTGGTGTCTCAGCTGTCGTCAGATCTGTGTGTGCTATGCATACTTGAAATCATTAGAATATTTTTCTTCTTTGATGAACATGTGAGGCAAGTCATATTTTTGCTCAAGGCGAAAATGCTACTGCACCCATCCCTATTATTTACATCAATAATTTCATGAGGAAGTCTTCCTACTGTGGCACACTCATGGACCATTTGTCAGCTGTGACATTCCTGAAATTGGTCCGACCATTCTTCAACAACTTCCTATGTGCTGCTGTCTAATCTAATTGGACCGTCTGGCTGGATTCCTAGATAAACCTCCAATTTTTGTGTGTTGTATGCATTAGCATCTATAAGAGAACATATTTTTATGCTGTACTTTGCTTGTTTCTTCATTCAATTTGGTGGAAAGAACATCTACCCCGAAAAGGAAGTAGTTGTTAATCCACTGTCGCAAGCTCACCGATGTTGTACAACTCCTCAAATGTTGATTATACACAATTTTCAGTTTCTCTTCTTTTTTTCTGTCTCATGTCATCAAATGTAAGACATTGAAGCAACAATTTTAATCTCTGGTAATTCATTAATGCTCGAATATTTCCGCTCCCAAACCATCTTGATCCCGCATATCTTTGAAATTCTGGCAATCTGATTCATGTGCTCATAGATAAAAAAAAAGCAGACCAATGAGACATCTGATTTCAGATTCGTCTGATGGCGAAGCATATCTTTCTGGAGAATAATGCAGCACTTTTTCTGAAAGTTCAATTTTTGTATTATTTACTATCATAAGGGATATGTTTTCATCAAAAATAATATCAAAGCAATCTAGTGGATATTTTATGAAATTCTTTATTCCCTTGAAGCCAAGTGCCTGCGATACGATGGTGTACGATAGGTGTTTGAGCATAACATCATGGCTCGGAAGTACTCTATTTTGTCACTTGGTCTTCACCCATCCAAAAATTTTCGTTTGACACAACTGTATACTGAAGTCTATGAATCACTTATTTGCTGCATTTGTCGTGCTCCAACTCCTGTTCTGAGGCTGAAAATAAATTTGTGTGTGTATCAAAATCTTCTTTATCAGATAGTCCACTAGAAAGCAGAAGAGCTGTCTATATTTCCTCAAATGATCATGAATCGGTCATCTATGGTCTATTATAATTTATGGTAGTTGCGAAAGATTTTTGTGATTTCTGAAATTTCATTATACAATCAGTCAAAGTTGAAAATACATCAACACTAACTTCCCTGAAGTTATTTGTTTAATTCGTAGCCTTCTCGACAGCAAAAATTTCTGACAGAGAAGTCTTTGTGTTGGAATTGTTCCCTAAAATGATTCAGCATAATTAATATAACTGCATGTATTATTTTTCTTTGTTTTTGTATACAAAAATCTCAGCAATTGAGTGTGGAAAATAATTTTATGAAAGGAACATCGAATGACACATGTTGGTGGGATGCAACAGTCCCTTTAAATCGTAATCCATGTCTCAAAAATTTGCGACAATTCGAGGAATGGGAATAGAAATTACATAACCTGTTTATGGTTTGTAGTTGACATTGTTGCCCCAATCAGCATCTGCATAACACTGGTCAACAAAGAAAAATTTTCTGTCCTAGACATGTTTTTGGATGATCTGAGAGGTGTTTTTCATGCTGATTCCGAATCTGGGCTCAGTTTTCTTCTATGAGTTCGGATAACTCAGGTTTCCTCATGATTCAGGTTCCGGTATTGGCAGAATGCAATGCGATTCGTTATTTCTATCATTTTGTATCCGTTGTCAAGGAAATTATTGTTAGTCTAAGTGTCTCAATTTGTAATTGTGTGGAAGAATCGTTGCTGAGTTGATATCCCAATGACGAGAGGCTTTAGCAGCTTTCACCTTTTAATTAATCCAACTGAAAGCGTCCACCACTGATAGTTTTTTCATCACTTCCGACACTGTATTTTCAGTATCTGCAGCAGCTAATATTCTGCCATATTTCAAGAAATAGGACTCTGAAATGCATACAAACACTTGTATTTTTTTCTTCTTGTACACACTATGTTTTAGATGGAAAATTCGGGAAAACTTTAGGATATCATCCCTATTGAAGGTGTCACATGGTTGATGGTCTAAAATTTTTACTTGAACCATGTATTTTCATGTAGTTTCCCTATCCACATCGTTTGACTCGCGTACAACACTGATTGCATCTTTCTCTGAACCTCTCTATCCAGCCATTTGAGGCCCTAAAATTTTATTTTCCCAAACAACCTGTTAATTCCTTTGCATTTTCTTGCAAAGTGAAGTGGAGTTTTCTTATATAGTGATCCTCTGAGCTCCCAGCCAATCAGCTGTCTTCTCCGAGTTTCTGGAATTGGGTGGTATCTTATACAGCAGATTCCGGTGAATTGGGACATATTGGGACTTGTGCACTTTGCCCCAATTAGGTGAACTATCCTATATATGGGCATAAACAAATGTTGAAATGATAGAAAGAAGACTAAAGAATGTTTATAACACAACATAAGTTAATTAAACTATTAATTTGATTAATAAATCAGTGAGTTTAGTTAATATAGTATCATTTTTAATAATTATAATAATTTAGTTAAAAATATTTTTTGCAGCCTCGGGCGATGCTGAATGAATCTTTTAATCCCTTCTCCATCTCCCTTCAAGATATCACATGGTTGATAGTCTTAAATTTTTACTTGAACCATGTCTTTTCACTCCTCTAGTTTCCATATCCACGTCGTTTAACTCACCTACAACACTGCTCGTCTTTCTCTGAACCTCTCTATCCATCCATTTGAGGCCCTAAAATTTTATTTTCCCAAAAAACCTGTTAATTCCTTTGCAATTTCTTGCAAAGCGAAGCGGAGTTTACTTATATGGTGTTCCTCTGAGCTCCCAGCCAATCAGCTGTCTTCTCCGGGTTTCTGGAATTGGGTGGTTTCTTACACTACAGTTGGCTTCATTCTTGAAGTTTCCGTCCGAGCATTGTGGGGGTTTGGTGGGTAAGGGAATAAGGGATGGGTTTAGGGCAAATTTGGGAGTTGATTGTTTGGGTTTTGTTGGAATTACATTATCCCATAGATTCTTTAGTAGGTCATTGTTAGTTTTGCCAAAGGAGCATTGAAATTTATCAACTGCAGCTTTTAAAAAGGTTAAGATGGGAGTGATTTTTAAATCTTAACTGATTTGGAGGTTGCTAATAAACCATGGGGTACCTATTATTTTTTGAATTATTTTGTTTTCACAAGTCTGGATGCATTGCACCATTGAATGAGACAATGGAATATTCTTCGATATTGCTAACACAAACCATCCTCAAACTAATTTGTTAAATTCCCCATGTTTACAGTGTTTTTCTCTGTGAGTGTAAACTACGGCCTGAAGTAACACTGGTCAACAAAAAAAAAAACTTTTTCTCTGTCCTAGACATTGGGTGATCTTAGAGGTATTATTTTTCGAGGTGATTACGAATCTGGGCTCAGATTTTTTTTTCATTGCATCTAGTTTTATTAGGACAAGCAGATTAAATGAGGGCTGAAGGACGTCTCAGCAAATAAATAGTGATTTTTAAAAATGCGAAAAATGGGTACTTCATAGGATTTCCTCACATGTTTATCATCTGGCAAGACCCTATCATTTTCCAGCAATAGTCTGATAACATGTTGCTGAATTTTCCTTGGTGCCATTTTTGCATGTGTTCAGTATCCTGGCAGAAATGGTTACTATGTTCATCACTGTTGTGATTTAATCTAATCACCTTTTAAATCAATAATAGACTTTCAACGAAGTTCAATTCACATAGGAATTAAGGTCTCTCTTTTGAACAAAGTGGCGATGAAATGGTTCAATTACTCTCTTCAATTTTTTGCTGTCCTCATCCAACAAATGAAGAAGTTATGTATCTCAAGACCTTCATCCCCAATGATATGAAGTAGCAGGGATACTTGCCTCTTCTCTTCTTGACCATCACACCCACTCGCTTTTAAGTAAAGTGTAAATTTTTGCTTCCACTTTATCTAATTTCGAACGATGTCACCATCAAAGGACAATTCGTGAATACCATTTAACTGCATCACGGTTTTCGCCTTTTCCACCATGGTGCAACTGACTTATTTTGCTGAATTTTCTTGTGTCATAACAAATAGTCGATCCTCATACACTTCTGACACCATGTTGTGATTTAATCTAATCACCTTTTAAATCAAGACTTTCAACGAAGTTCAATTTATTGACACATAAGATGTACATACTCTGTCTTACAACGTACTGCCCGGTGAATCAACTGATCACGGCTGACTTCTGCACAGTGCCATGTGCGCCACAGGTGCTGGTGGCAAAAAGGTGAAACACAGCTTTGAGGCACTTATAACATCTCCATTTCCTTCGACATGTGATCAACTTCCACAATCAGTCGCTTAGGAGGTCTCACTACTCGCCCAGATATTGTTGTGTAATCAGTCACAGAGGGTTTGTTTACAATAGGTACATTGACATCAGATGCATGTTCCTTCTCTGGGTGTTTAACTTATAACCTAGGTACATTTTCATTATCATGAGACCAATAATTCAAAGATGTATTTAGGCCATTTTACACCGTACACGGAATTGCGCAGTCTGACGTAGGTGTGAAGGCACAATCAAAATTGCGTCGTGTAAAGCAGTGAATTGCTAGAACACATGCGAGAATGCCAGGATGCGGGATGGCAAAATAGCCCCTGTTCTAATTTCGTTCATGCACTTGAGCAATTCCACGCCATTTACAAAATTAATGCAGCTCTAACCCGCGCAATTCCGTGTACCGTGTAAAACGGCCTTTATTCTCTTCTATATGTTGCCTGGTTCTCCTATATCTTTTCCCAAATACATCAGCAATTACATACGATCTTGGAGAACCACTTTTCTCAACAATACGACCCCTTAGCCATCTTGAGTCGGGTGTTTTTTTAAACCGTATAGAATCACTAATCGATAATTCCTTTAAATATTTGGTATTTCTATTGTAATAATACATAGATTTTTGCGACTTAAAGTCAAGTACATCTTTCATGTTTGTAGCAACCTTAGGTTTAAGTACATGTCTGCTGCTCAGTAAGTTAGTATTTAAAGATCTTGAAAATAAAAGTTGAGCAGGTGAGGGACAATTTTCCTATACAGTATTTCTTAAATGTAACGAAGCTAAATAAGGATCCGAACCACTAACATGAGTTTTCTTAAACAATTTTTTCATGGTTTGTACTGATCTTCAGCTAATCCATTTGAACGAGGGTAATTTGGACTAAGCATTACATGTTCAAATTCATACTGGTTTGCAAAATTTTTAAATTCAAAGGAATCAAACTGTTTATCACCATCAGTAATCAATACAAGCAGAATTCCATGACGTGCAAGTATAGATTTATAATGATCAATGACAGAACTGCTTTTCAGATAAGTCAACAAAGCTGTTTCAATGAACTTGGAGTAATAGTCAACAAGAAGTAGATAATTTCTACCTGCATAGTGAAAAATGTCTGCACCTAGTTTTTGCCAAGGAAAATCAGGTACTCCATGTGGTATCATTAGCAAGCTACTATTAGCATTGCTAAAACTAGCACATGCTGTGCGCTGTTTGCCTTTATCCATAATTTGGGAATTTATCCCAGGCCAATGTAAAATATTTCTTACTCGATTTTTACAGTATTCTACTCCTGGGTGACCCTCATGTATTTTTGCTTACATTTCTTTGCGTAGTGCTTCTGGAACAACTACAGCTTCATTTTTAAATATTAACTCATTTATAGTGTGCAAATCATATTGCACATTCCAAAACGGTACTACCTTAACATCCAGTGACTTTTTACAATCTGGCCACCCTTGTTGTATATATTTTTTTACAGATCTAAGCACTACATCCTTTTCAGTTTCAGTTTGGAATTGTAACCATTTCTAATGAGAAATAGGTAACATATCAAAATTTAGCCTCACTTAAGCAACCATTTCCTCATTAAGATCATCTAAACTTAAGTCTTTTTCTTGTCAAGGACTTCTGGACAATGCATCAGCAATATGCATTTCAGATCCTGGTTTATAATGAATATCCAAATCATATCAAAGTATTTCTAACATCATCCTCTGTAATCTGGGCGGGACTGATGCTAAAGGTTTTTTAAATATGGAAACTAGAGGTGAAATGAAAATGTACAACCTTGGTATCTTTTCACAGGAAAATTTATTCGTACGACGAGTTTCGACGCTGAGGCATCATTATCAAGTACACTCTTGTAATATCTACAATCCAATATATACCCAATTCTGGTAGGGGTGGAGGGAGAGGGTTATACAGGGGGGGGGGGAAATTGGGAAGGAGTGGGGGGGTTGGTGAGGGAATGGTTGGGAAGCGTGATTAAGCCCACGCTAGGAGAGGCAGGCCGGGGGAAAGGGTCGGTTGGGAAAGGGGTAAATTTTTGAGGTTAAGTGCAGTGGTAATGAGAGGTGAATTTCTTAGGAAAACGATGTCATTAAGGACATGTCCCAAACCCAAATTTCTTTTTATCTCAAACTCCTCCAGGACGTCCATCTTCCTCCCCTTCTTGACTCTGTGTAAAACGTCCGGTTCGAAGTCACTATGATAAGACTACGTCGTACGAATAAATTTTCCTGTGAAAAGATACCAAGGTTGTACATTTTCATTTCAACATGGATTTTCACAAAGTTAAAGCCGAATCAATTGAATTCACGAGACTAGAGTTGGTATGATTCCACTGTAACCCTCTTTCCATAAATGTGCTGTCTGAATCGACAACATGCAAATACTATGGCATACATTTCTTTCTTGATAACTGCATAGTTACATTGCGCCTCAGTTAATGACTTGGATGCATACGCTACTGGCCTTCCCTCTTGCGGTAACACTGCACCCACTCCATAAGCTGAACTTTTTACTGACAAGACAATTGGTTTGTTAATGTCAAAATATTTATGATCAGGAGCTTCACTGATTTTATCTTTAAGCTTTTGAAAAGCTACATCATGAATTGAATCCCAGATCCATAAGGAGTTAACTTTTAAGAGATGTCTCAGTGACGAAGTTAATTCAGAGTTATTAGCAATGAATTTGGACAAATACCGTATTTGTCCAAAAATAGTCCTCCTCTGAATATAGTCCTAATTTTGAGGCTTCATTTTTGGGAGAAGTTTAAAAAATGAGTTGGAATATAGTCTTTACTTTTACCAGAGGCATATTTGGAAAAAAAGGACTATATTCAAACATATATGGTAATTTTTTATGCCTAGAAATCTGTGTAACTCTTTTTTATTCTGAGGTTTATCCATTTTTTGATTAGCTTAAACTTTATTCTCATCAGGACTAATTCCTTCATATGGCATCCTGTGTCTTAAAAACTTGATTTCTTTCACACCAAACGAGCATTTGTCCAAATTGAATTTCATCCCATTTTGTCTGGCTACATGCAAAAAAATTCCTCAGTCACGTATCATGCTTTTGCTTAGATTTTCCCCACACATATATATAATAATAATATTTATCACGGGCAAAGGCCCATTTTACAAAATTGCACAAAATTAAGATAAATATATGAACATAAAGTAATTACTTCTTATTTCTTCATAAAGTAATAAATTCTTACATTAATATTTCCGTACGATTAATTGTAAAAAACAGTACATATAATGGTATCATTGTATGTCACCATTCAAATATATAAACATATAGCAGGTATTGGTAAACTTTTCTCAGGATTCCCACCGGGTTAATGTTTTTATATCAGCCAACGTTTCAAGTACCATCTCGGCACTCATCACCAGGGATGAATATTGATTTATTTTAAATATTCAGCCCTGATGATGAGTGCCGAGACGGTACTTTAAACGTTGGCCGATATAAAAACATTAACCCAGTGGGAATCCCGAGAAAAGTTTACCCACATTATTCGCCGGGAAAGCATAAAATCATATTCCATATAGCAGGTACATTGGTTCATTCTAACTGTAATATTTCCTACACCTCATTCATAAAAACAGTAACGGTATGTTTGTCAACATTCAAATATATAACAATACCATCTATATAACATTCTACTCCTTCCATTCCTTCAAATAATTGTGTTATCACTCGACTCAATAATTCAGGAGCACAAGTTAGTCCCATTGCCAACCTCAAAAATCTGTCTCTCCCAAAAGGAGTTGCAAATGTACTGAGTTTGGAACTTTTCTCACCCAACTGCACCATATAGAATCCTGAACTTGCATCCAATAAAGAATAATAGCATGAACCACTTAGCTTTGCTGAAATTTCTTCTAATGTGGGAAATTTATATCGTGGTCTTAAAATTGCCCTATTTAAATGTCTTGGATCTAAACATATTTAGAATATATATTATATTCTAAATATGTTTAGATCCAAGTTCCATGCCCATGCCCATTTGCCCATAGGTGAATACCATTTAACTGTATCACAGTTTTCGCCTTTTCCACCATGGTGCAACTGACTTAATTTCCTGATTTCTTTCGTGTCATCACTAATAGTCGATCCTCGTACACTTCTCACACCATGTTGTGATTTAATCTAATCACCTTTTAAATCAATAGCAGACTTTCAACTAAGTTAAATTTATTGGCACATAAGACCTACATACTCAGTCTTACAACATACTGCCCGCTGAATCAACTGATCACGGCTAACTTCTGCACAGTGCCATGTGTGCCACTGGCGCTGGTGACAAATAGGTGAAACACAGCTTTGAGGCACTCAATGCAATCACCAACAGTGCCGAATTTTGGTGAAAAAAGTTAAAGGTTTGAGTTGGGAGATGGAATTTTTAAATTCATTTGGCAGCCCATTTTTTTGGTACGATTTAAATAGATAAGCCACCGGATCGCTAAAACTTTCATCCATGATATTTCCCAGAAAATTTTGAAAAACATTTTAAGAATGGGTTCCACATGTTGTTTTCGATTGACTTCAATTACTTTTGAAATGCCAAGTACTTCAGCAATGCCCTATTCTATGACCCAATACACATTCCTCCTTTGATCTTTGCCTCTCTGACTTAAGGGAATTTTTGTTTCAAGTAATTAAAACCTGCACCATTTAAGTCCATGGATTTCACAATATTTTAAAAAGTCATCATTTACTCTGTGGAGGTGGCAAAAGAATATTTTTCGGATTGACAAAAAGGACACTTCTGGATCCAGAAAGAATTGCATTATGTTTCAACCATTTTTTTTTTTTTCAAGAAATCTTTGTCTCTGCTGTCCCACTCTCGGATGAAGCAACAATATATCATGTGGCCTAGCTGTGAGCCCATTAAAATTGCTATTACTTGTGTGTCACCACAGATCTTCCACTTAAATATTTGGTAGAGAAATTTTTCTATTATTTACCACAAATTCTCGTAAGATATTTTATGGCAGTTCCATGAGCTATCATTATTGATGGGAGCACTTTGCCATTATGTAAGAGAATAGCATTTAAAACACCCTTGGAGGAATCAAGTAGCAAACGCCAATCATCTGTGTTGAATTCAAAATTAAAGTATCCATAACAGAGAGAACATCAAAGTTGCAAAAATTAAAGTTGTTTTCTTGAGGAAGAAACTTATTTAAGTCTGCCATGGAAAGATCGATGGATAGAAATTTTCGTACAGTAGATTCCGTGTAATGGGTCCACCGGTTACTTGGGGCAGCCGTTTAATTGGGGCAGATCTTGAAGATCAGAACCCAATAGAGGAATATCCCAGAGTATTCTCCACTTAATTGGGACTGCATGCCGCTTTATTGGGCCATTAGTCGGCGACAATGACTCTATACTCATGACGAAATTAAATTTTTTTGTTTTCAGAATACTATTTTTTTATATTTTCCTCCTTCGATTTACTCTTATTTTTCACAAATGCTCCTATTCTTGCCCTATTTTGAAAGCTCTTGTTGTTATATTATCCTCAAGAGGATAGGACTTTTCTTTAATAGGACTTAGTAAAAGACATTCATTCAGCGTTGCCCGAGGCAGTGAAAAATATTTTTAACTAAAGTGTTATAATTTAAAAAAATTATCATAATTAACTAAACTCTCTGATTTCTTAATCAAATTAATAGTTTAATAAACTTATATTGCATTGTAAACATTCTTTAGTCTTCTTTCTATCATTTTAACGTTTGTTTATGGCTATATACAAGATAGTTCGCCTAATTGGGGCAAAGTGCAGAAGTCCGATGTGTCCCAATTTACCGGAATCTACTGTACTTGGATCCAGCAATTACCAGCCCTTTAATTGTTATCCTAATATTTCACCCTGCTTTTTGGATTAAATCAAATCGTGCACTAGATCATTTAAATCCTCTCGCATTTTAAAATTATGTCCGCCAGGTAAACTGGGTCAAAAATTTGAGTCCTTGGCCATAAATGTTCATTCTTACATTTTTGATAACTTCTGAATCTTCGATAAGAATAACATAATCCATTGGTTCCACAGGGTTCCCACTCAACAGTGAAAACCTTAAAACCGTGAATAAGCCGTGAATTTTGTCTACCGCGAGAAAACCTGGAAATAGCCGTGAATTTCGGCTTAAAACCTTAGAAATCTCTCAAACTTGATTGTAGATCTACGATAGACAGATTAAAAGAAAAATCGATGTTTCCATCACGTTTCAAGGTCGAGTCACATGCAGATACTGTCCACGCATTTATCAGCGCACGTGTATTCGAAGCGCAATTATTAATTGGTCCATGTGCAAGGACAGCACATTGACCTTAAGCCTGCGATTGGAAGACGTTAACCCTGGCAAAAAATCAGGCACTTCTTCACCTCCCTGCCACCCTGCTCTCTCCATTTTCCCACTCACACCCTTTAGCTGGACATGAATTTTGCTTAATATAGGTGAAGTAATTAGAGATAGCACTGTCATTGCTGCATTTGCATTCAGGGTATCTGTCGTGTTTGTTACATTGTTAGTTAATGTGCAGCCGATGATTGTTACGTGATCAATATTTCTGGCTAAAATGCCTTATCTATAAACCGTGAATTTGATGATACTCAGACCGTGAAAACCTGGAAAAAACAGTGAATTTTATAATGTAGTTAGAGTGGGAACCCTGGGAACAAACTTCTAAATTTTCAGAGTGAGGGATCACTAGTGTCGCAGATTCCAAGTTATTTGGTTATTTTGCTGTTTGTTTTGACTTTATGGTATTTCCTTTCATTTTTCTAACAAAAATAACAACCCGAACAGTGGTCCTAAGGGTCCCATGAAGTCATGGGGATGGTAAAATTCTTATGAAATTCTACCACAGTTCAATCAGTGAGGGGCCTTATACAGGTGCTAAACATCACAAATGGGAGCCCATCTTTTATCTTGGTAGACCAACAGAGAGTCAAAATAAAGCTTATAGCACTGTCTCAAAAAGAGAGTATGTAATATTCTTTTGCGCCTTAATGGTAATTTCACCACACATAACCAAAAACCTTCGGGATGGTTCACGCACTACGTAGGCGTGGTGAATGGTAGCCACTTCTCAGAGATTACATACTATGCAATAAGCTGTAATTTCCTGCCGACAACAAAATTCTCAAACCATCTTCAGAGAAAAAAGAAACGTCTTCACGCCCCCTCAGTTAATCACATACTGATGTAAAATGGCAGCTGATTCAGTATTGATTTGAATTAAATGAAATGATAGGTGCAAGTTTAAACATGTTTTGACAGGATAGGAAGGCATAACAATTTAGTACAACATAATTTGGCAGGAAAGTTTTATTTTCACCTGCTCATGCTATCAAAATACTTAAATTAATTGAAGTACATATAACTTACGTGGAAGAAAAATCATACAGTGAGCCGTCCCAAGGAAACTAGATGCGATAGAAAGAATCTAAGCACAGATTTGCAATCAGGTCAAATAATACATCTAAGATCACCCAATAATGTTCTTAGGACAAAATGTATGTCAACCAGTGTTATCAGTCATTCCTATATTATCTTTACAATGAAATAAAGGAATGAGGTACCCTTCTAACACCCAATTGCTGTATTTGGTTGAATTACATTGCTCTGTCATATAATTCGTATGAAAAGGGCTTAGTCAGGCCATGTGCAGATTGCTAGGTGCGAAAGCAATTGAAGTAATTCCTGAAGGAAGTGCCACTTGATAACAATCCAATTTGCTTGGTTAGGTGTCCTTTATGTCAGCTTGTATGTTAAATCTTCAAAAATGTTCAACATGTGATGAAAACATTTCCTTTGAGTTGTTTAAATTCCAGTATTTAATTTGAAATATCAAGACTACAATTGTTCATCAATTCCCAGGTCATGCATATTGGGGTCACTCAACAATTCTCTATACACAAAGGAATACTTTAGTTTCACCAAACTGATTATGTACACAAGGTTTGCAATCCGGTTGACTGAAATGCAAGACTTAAAAGGGATAGAATTTTTCATAGTAAGCTTGTTTTAGACCATGCAATGCTTTCTTAAGCTAGCAAACTCTGTCATCGTGTCCTATGTTGACAAAAGCTATAAGCTGTGTCTTACAAGTGTCTCTAAGAACTACTCTACGTTTAAGGTAAAAGTTTTAACTGCTAAATGATAAGTTCTTGGGTTGAAATCAGCTGCAAGAGCAAACATCATTGTAATGGTTTTATGTGCAATAATTTGAGATAAAGTCACCCATGTCATCATCTTGTGGTGTTCTGCCCGTCGGCAGGTCCCCCGTGCCAATGGTGTCTCCATTCCCTCCTGTCTCCGGCCACCTCCTTGAAGTCTCCATATCTTCCAATTTTTATGTTGTCAAAGAACTTCAGCCTTCTCCTTCCCCTTCTTCTGACCCTTCCACCGTTCCCTCCGAAGCTACTTTCAAAATTCCATTCCCTCTAATCAAATGTCCCAGCCAGCTGCCCTTCGATTTGTTTTATCCATCAACATTCATTTCTCCTCTATCCTATTTAACACTTGCGCATTCCTAACTCTACCCATCCACCGTATTTCCATGCAATGCACACCATTTCTTAGAAAACATCCTTTGGCGTCAAGTGTTACTTGAAATGTGTGAGTATGGCCTCGAAGGCCTAATTGTACCACACCATTTACATTCTAGTAGTTTTTTAACCTAATTCGAAATTACTAATTCCCATGAATTGTTCTCTACAAGGTATCAGTATGTTTGATTTTTCTTCACTAGCCATGGATTTGTTTTTACTAAGTGGCTAAATGCAACTTTGTCCTACTATTTGGATAACCTTGTCTTGAAATTCCGTGGGTCATCTGTTTCTTACTGGAAACCGTTGAAATATGCCCGCATAATTTCTCATTTACTGAATTTTCTGCAGTATTAGTATCCTGCTATGGTGCTTTTGTTTCTTTATCTACTGTGGATCTATCAAGCAGAAAGTGGTATTTATTATTGATTCTGAACTACCAAGTACGTGCTGGAGTACATTGACCTTATTTCTTTCATTTATCATTTCCATTATTGACCTGTGGACTTTCCAATTAATGTGAAAACATGTTTGGCTCATTGATGGCACCCTTATATTAAATTGGTAATGGTTTTTCGATACATTAACAGGAAATGTAACAACGTATGCTTTTGCAATCTCCCTAGGATTAACAAATTTGAATCTAAGGTGTAATTACATTATCCATTGACTTTTAATTTAATCAGGCCTTCTTTTCTCTGGACCACTTCTTGTCAGGCAACTGTCTCAGAAGTGCTTATGAAGTAGTGCTGAGATACTCAGCAGTTTCATTGCCTCAGTCCAATACCATTTGTTTAACCCTGGGGGTCCAGTAGACCCCAACAAATTTATATTTTGCTGTTACTTGTTGAAAAAGTGAGTTGTGGGTAGCTCACCCCCACGTAAATTCCTTTTCATGTTTTTAGAAGCAAAAAATGTGACGGGTGCAGCCATTAACATGCTTTGTGTAATACAAAAGAAATATTAAAAATGATTGGGTCGCGTAAGTGCTTGTGAAGGAGCCCTAGTTTCAAGGTACTCGGCAGTTATCATTGCCTCAGTCCAATATCATTTGTTTAAATCAGTGCCATACACCAGAACCAGACTTTGCTGCCTTTAGGAATAGATTTATTAGTGCGTTTCACTAACCCGTTTTCAACTGGAGTTAAGGCGACTGTGGTTTCTTCAATTAACCATATCAAAGCGTAACAAAAAATTGTCTCCGTGAAATCATCAAGAAAGGAAGTTATTCTCAAAGAGCCATAAAATACAGCTTCCTAAATTGTACCACATAAGTTTGAGTGTACTTAACTATTTTATTCTTAGGCTGCACAAATGTAGGTGATATTTAGCATGTTTACCCCAAGTACAGGTTATATGTTTGTCTTTGGATCAGTTTTGAAATGACTCCCAGAAGCTATGGATGCTCTCACAAGATTTATGCTTCCTTTTCAATTCTTGCCATCCACTAGTCCCATGAATATTGTCTTCATCAGGTCATCATGTCTCAAGATGTGGGCTATATGGTTGTTCTGTCTTCTCATTAAGGTTTTAATGAGGCTTCTCTCCTAGACATCTTAGGATTCTCCCTTACTAATTTGATTTGTCCATATGATCCTCATCATTCATCTGTAGCACCAGATCTTGATGGCCTCTATCCTTGCTTTCTACGTGATTTTTTGCTTACCTATTTTTGTGTTTGTCTCCACTTTTCTTCTGCTGCATACTAATACATTGGTTACATTTGTGTTTGTTTGCAGCTGATAGTATCCTTGACTGTACCCATATTAATCAGAATGTTTTTCGAAACCTTTTGTGTCTTTGCTATGATGGCCATGTCAGCAGCAAATGTTAGCATGCTAATTTTTTCTCCATGGTTATTCACTTCCGAGGCCTATTCCTGGATTTCATGAATGGTTTTTTTGATGTAAACGTTGAAAGTTACGGGTGACAAAAAACAACCTTGTCTCACTCTATTCATTATTCTTGCTTCTTCACAGCTAGGCCCTGATGTTATCACCACTGTTAGAGTAGTTTCCTTCATCAAAGAAAACAAAAGGCATTAATTGCAATTCATTACCCACCATTAGTAATATACAAATTATTTGGTTTTAGAAATCCCAGTTATGGTGAAGGTTAATGGTCAATTTTAACCTCATTTGGAAAAGGCTTGAATGGTACCCATGCGATGCCACTCCACGTGACGTCACAGGGACCAAGTTTCTATACAAGTAGATAGGAGTTTTACATCGTCTGAGATTACCAGTGTACGTATGAGGCACGGAACTCAGGGAAACATCTCTTAATAATAACCTATTAATATTGCCTATCTTCAGAAGTTTGCTTTGTTTATAGGGTATTAATAATCCTTATTTAAGCCAAGCGCTACCTGCTAGCAGGTTGCATTGCAGTGGCACTCCTATCGCCACCCCAAGGTCACCTCCCACGGTGGCAGCAGGAACCAGAATGACGTCACACGGGCTTTTCCCACCATTCATACTTAGCTGTCGCGTTTTCGTGGGCTTGAAATTTTTCACTTCTCATTTAATCACGAAAAATAGATAATGTCATTTAAAATTCTATAAGCGTGAAATGCCTATTCCAGTAGTAATAATATTTCAATTTATGCAATATAGAAGTAATAGGAAACCACCCTATTGGTTTTTGTAGAAACCGCGTTTTCTTTTTCCGTTTTCTTCTGTCATTGTAGAGAACTCCCAATTTCATTTAGGAATCCCAACATTGTGTTCCAATCCGCATTGTTTTATTTTTTTAGTTTAATAAATAGATACACATACAGCAATACTGCCAATTTAAAGTGCACTTATAACAACAAATATTAAATAATTAAAGAATAATTATTTGTTACAAATTTAAATAGAATAAAAAAGAAAGACAAACATTGTCAAACGCCTTCTCTAATTCCACGAAAGCAACAAACGTTGGCTTGTTCCTTTCCATTCCCATATCTGTGAGCAGCCCAAGGCCCAAATAATGCATCCCTTGTGCATGTGGTTTATCTGAATCCAAATTGCTCATCATGGGAATAGTCCTCGGCTCTTCTTTCTATTCTTCAAGAGGTTGTCCTTGTCAGTATATACAATGCATGTGTATTCAGGCTTATGGTCCTTATATTTTTGCAGTTATCCACTCTCTTCATCTTAGGAATTGATTATAATGTTTCTCTCGAAGTTCTGTGATATCCCATATGTCGAATACATTTCAGTAATGATTGTGTAAAACTGGTTCAATGTTTTTTCTCCTGCATTTTAAATTTGCACTGGCAGAATATCAGCAATTGCAGATGCTTTATTTATCCGGAGGTCTCTTAGAGCCTTAGTGAAATGCTGTTAAGGCGTGTGGCTTCCATGTCATCTATGTTCACATCTTCCAGGTAGTCTTTCCATGTCTTCACTTTGCCTTCGTTTTCAATAAGTACTTTTCCATTTTAGTCCCTTGGGGTATTACATTTTGTGCTCCTATACTGAAAGTGGTTACTCACTATATATTGTATAGGCGGCCTCCACTTTCCCATGTGGAAGATTGTTTTTTTTCTGCATCTTGACAGATGTTTTAATCCATGCTTCTGTAGTCTTCATTGCTGTACAGCATATCTCATTCCATCTTCTCTTGAAGAAAATACCACCCTTTCTGTGTTTTCTCAGCCTTTTTTTATCTTTTTAATTCAATGAGATCTTAATCCTGTCTGATCCATGGTTTTTTTCATAAAGACTTCTATTTTACGAAGACCTTCTTCAGCTGCTGCCTGCAGACCACTTCTAATGATTATCCAGCTCCCTTGCACTGAAATATTGGTTATATCCTCCCCCGTTTTTTCTGCAGTTTTATGTAAAAGGCAGTTCTTTCTCAGCCTCCTGTAATGTGTCGAACTGCTGTATGTTTTTCATGGTTTTCTTCAAATGATCGAATTGTAGGTGGTATTTCATCATGAACAAGTCATGGCAACTGTTGATTTCTGCCCCTGGGTAACATTTGTTGTCCTCTACTTTGTTACTTAATTGTTGTTTCACTAGATTAAGAAGATATGGAATTCATATCTTATATTCTGAGGTTCATTTTTAGCATGTCCCCACCCTCAAGTTTTCTTACCTACTTCTGTTCAGGAACGATTTAACATTCCATGTTCCCCTCCTTAGAAGTCCTAGGGCATTTGACCGATGTACCCTCTCGAGTAGTCCCTATGTGGAGATTTGAATTGGGAACTAGTAAATCATCAAAATATTACACTTGAGAGAATTCCATCATGTCATGATATAAATGTAATGGAGTAGCTGCGGCCTGTCAGGATGGTGATTTTTATTTTTATCTTTATAACTCCATTCCTGTAAGATGAAAAGTCGTGATTTTTTTTCTAAAGCCAAGTGGTCCATAATGATCCCACGATTGTCATTGATTATTAACTGCGTGAGGTAATGCAGCTGCAAAAAAATAAAGTTTACAAAAAAGTCTCGCTTGTAACACTTTTCATTGTCAGCATCCACAGGGGAAGGCCATGCGAATACAGACTCATGGTTCATTTTAAAGTAATCATCAATATATGAGCAAAGATCCTGATGAAAATCATTGTGAGTCTGACGTTCCTTTTAGTTTAAAAAAACCTTCATTCATGGTGACGACAAAAAAATACTCTTTTTCGAGGCACATAGAAATGACACAATTTATAGGAGATATAAGCTTATGTTCATGATTAAACAATAATAGAGCATGCATTATCTCACTATAACGTATGCTACTGGCGCTGAGAGTAGGAAACACATACGCAATCATGTGAATGTACTCCACCATGTACTACTAATTTAATGCTATCTGAACTATTCGAGCAAAGGAAGTTTTAATTAAAAAAAACTGCATGATCCATGGTACACTATCACATTCTACATTCCTTTTAACCTGTGTCCAAAGACCAGGTACATTTCATATCCAGATGTATTGACATCGCAGGAATGTACATTATCAAATGTCAAAGGGAACCGTCGTCAAGTCATTTGAATTGACAAATTTCTGCGGTACTTCACCCTTTCAAAGTTTCATGTAGTCATTCTATATAATTGGAAATTTAAAAACAGTAAAATTACATTTTCAACATTACCAATTGATTTGAAAGTGAGCCTCTTTTTAACTGGCTGACCACATTCTAAGATGTCTCATTGATTTTCAAGAAGTCTAAAAATCTTTTTTGATTGTTGGCCACTTCCTCCCTCAAGAAGTAGTATGACCTCCCAGAGCTTCATGGTTGAGAGCGTCCACTAGTCCAATGTTCCACACTGTTTGCTGTAAATACAGGCCGCACATGAACCAACAGCCAAATTATCTGGGAATTCCAGTTTCAGAACAAAAATCATATATAATGCTGTACTCATCATCCAAGCCAGTGAACTTTGCAGCGACTTCTGTATTTGATAAAGGCACAAAATCAGGAAAGTTTCTTCTTCTGGAATTGTTTTTGCCTTGGTGGATCTTTCAAGAAGTTGACTACATGACCAAGCCACATCACTGGACTTAATGTAATGGATGTTGATGTTTTTCATATTCTCTCTACAAAATCCATACATCCCGCCACTGTTTGTCATTTGCTGTGCCATTCTTTTAATGTTACCACCTATACCATCACAGGAGGACTTTCCATGGCTTGTGGAAAAAAAGACCAGGTTGCATTCATTCCATAGTCATTATAATGATGGCACAAATTTATAAAAGACTTGTAGTTTTTATATTGTCCAGCACATCCATCTGTGAAGTACTGAACGTCTTGGATCATAGGCGAAGTTCTCTTTAAATATTCTATCAGGTGAAGTTGCACTTCCATAACAAAGGCCACATCATGGTTAAGGTCATCAGATATGAAGCAATGAGATGAGGTAGTGAGAGTGCCATCTTTCTTCAGGTAAAACAAGCAAGGGTGTATGGTGCATGATAGATTGGTCTAGTGATAACTTTAAACTTCATCCTGAATTAAAAATGAAAAGTTTTCACTAAAATTCATAACGAAAACTGTCTTTTAATGACTGAGGGTTTCTTTGCTTCTTTTGAAAAACTATGATTGTTCTTTACGTAATAATGTGTAATAGTGAAGTAATAATGTGGTGTCAGTTTATTCATTTTGAGGCACAGAATGTCCAAGAGTTCATCAATGGATGATGTAAATTGAGATGTTTCAGCACTGAAGTTCTGTTCTGTCATAGGAAACCCACTGCCTATATTTCACTGTGCCGGTGGGGGCATATTCGCAAAATTTAGAAATTATATCCTTGAGCCTGGAAGGATCTTCATAGGAAGAACATTTTCGATGCATACAATCTGCATTGTTTTTCTCAGAGATGATGATATCCATCAACTCCTTTTATGTTTCCTTCAATTGCAAGGCACTAATTAGCAGTTACACATTTTGATATATGACACAAACACAAAATGAATGAGTCCCAGATGCACTAACCATCACACACCATTTTGGCTGAAGGGAACAAAATTATGAAGAACCCAATTTTTCCTTGTGGATATTGCTCTTTCAAGAGCACATAAAGTTCCTTGAGGCTATATGAAATCAGCCTCTTCTGCATGTACTCATTCTTACCCACATTGACTTCATCTTTGGCTCCAGGAATCTGTATAGAATTGTTGTCAAGCTCATAAAAAATTTTCACCAGCTCTACTGTGGAGTTTGGAAGTTTCCCAGCACATGGTGATCAGGTACTCCCTTCTTATCAAATAACCTTTTTGCGTGTCTCACAGTCTGAAACATGAAACTCACTCATAATCATTTACCTAGAACAAGATAAAGGGGCTTTGGTCAACATTTGAATTTTACCCTGCCAGCTAACTGTTGGCAATTTATTCTTAATTTTCTGAATTCGTATCGGGTTGCTTCCTAAAAATGCCATAGTCTTTGTTTTGGTTTTAGAAATTCTCAGGTTGTATAGTTAGCTCAACTGGTGTAGTATGTGTCCTGCCATCTGGAGTTTGTCCTCTTTATCTTGTATTATAACGTGATCGTCAGCAAACAGCATTGTATTTAAGTATTGAGATGGTCCTAATTCTATGCCTGGTGATACATTATTTTCTTTCCACATTCTCAGAATGTCATGTATGTATAGAGTAAACATAGGCTGCAACCCTGTCTAACTCCTTGGTTAATGACAATTTCTTGGGTGATTTTTCCCTGTGTCAATTACAATTCTGGTGTATCTGTATATACTCTGGGAAGCTTTAATAAGATGTATAGGGAACCCTCTTTTCTTCAAAACTGACCATAACATTTCTCTATTTACACGATCGAATGCCTTTACAAAACCTATAAATGCAAGATGCGTTTCTAGATTGAACTCTCTTCGTTTTCGAAAGATTTGTTTTAATGTAAAAACATTGTCAATGCAAGATCTTCCCTTCCTAAAGCCCGCTTGCTCTTCTAATAAAATGGTATTAGAGATAGATTGTAGTGTAGTATTTATTATTCTACTGTATATTTTATATGCAGTATTTAGTAGACTTATAAATCTGTAATTGTCTGGGTTATTCCTTTGTCCCTTTTTAAACAACGAAACAGCCTTAGCCACATTCCAATCCTAAGGGATTTGAAGCTTTTTCCAACACATGTATAGATGCAGGATTCTTCTTTGTGGGGATGTACCTCCATATTTTATCAGCTCTGATTCAATTCCATCTATGCCTGCAGCTTTCCTATTTTTTGTCTTATTCAGAGCATATTCTAGTTATTTCAAGTCAATAGCGTCTACTCCTATTGTTTCCTCTGGAGTGTTGATCGTATCATCTAATGTAGGATCATACCATAATCTCCTATAGTGTTCTATCCATTCTTCCTTCGCTATAGCATTTAGTTGAGCAGTATCTTTCTCTGCTTTGTTGAGATGTTTCATCAGTTTATATACTATTTCTTGCCTACCATGAATATCATCCTCTACTCCACTTATAGATCTATCCCATGATAGCATATGTGCCTTCCTTGTGATTGCTTTCGTGCGGTTTCTAACGCTGTGATATTTTTCTTTTGTTTCCTTTGTTTTTCTCTGTATGTATTCTCTGTATGCTTTGTTTTTATTTTCGATGGCCTGTGGTACCTCTTCGTTCTAGATTTTTAAACGTGCATTTTCATACGGAAAGCCATCTAACTCTGCTAATTGCTGTGGAGAAAGGAACACATGTTTGTCCCAATGACTTTCTAAAGTTTAATTAATTCAAATTCAAATGAATGTACATACTCTAGTATGGTTCGATTTGTGCTTGTTGTTCGATGTCTGTGTCGGTGCTTGAGAGGAACCATATGGATACTCTACATGAACCCTTATATGTGCTTCTTTGTATATGCAGCAACTGTTATTCGCATTGCAATAGCAAATGAGAAAATTATTATTGTTTTTATCTTCATGATGGGACGTATATTTGTCATCATTATGTATCCCAGCAATGAGGCTATAGGCAAGGAGTAATACTGTGCCTTGTTGATGCATTCTTCAGTCAACCTCTCCTTAGTTATGAGAACCAATTCTTTATATCATAAGGATTCTCTACCAACTCTCGGCCCTCATTATCTGCGGATGCTGTAATGCTGCAGAGTTTGTGTTGTAACATAATTGGTGTCGATTATGTCATCACTTTCACAGAGTCAATGCATGAAAACAATTCGATCATCGAATATTTGAGTAAATATATACAACAAAGCAGAAGAAGAGCAGAGATTGCGTGAATACGTCTAACATGGCATTCATACAATTTTGTACAATAAGTTCTTAAACAGCATATCAGGAAATTTTTGGATCATGTGAATATGAAAATCCATAAACTTCATGCATATTGCAGCAGGTAATTCTTGTCTTTCTTTCTGCACCAGATGTGCAACATGCACCTGTTAAAAGTTACTTTTCTGTAACTCCCTTTTCTGAACTTCATTCACTGCCCACCTCTTAATTGTTCGATAAAGTCTCTGGCTTACTCAGAGGTATTAATGGTGGCACAGTATCCATGGCTAGTATATTTTACCCATAGTTGTTTCCTTCAAATGAAATAAATTTTCCTCAAACATTGCATTTCTGAAGGAAATGGAATGGTTGTTATTCAATCCTATGCATTATGCAGTATCCTAGCATTATGCACTCATTGATCTAATTTATCCTTCCCAGTATTCTCATAATAAGCTGAGGCCTAACAAGCAATATTCCTCATAAGGGCTCAGCTGTAGCGTACTTAGCTGAAGTCAGCAACTGTTTGTTCAATGTACACAATTTCCAATGAGCAATGCAACCTAAGCAAAGGAAATTAATGGGAAACTACATCAATTGATGGAAAATGTTAAAAGAAATCCCCCCCCCTCCCCCATTGTAAGAATGAAATGATTATTTTTTGGTGAAGTGTCTCAAATGTTATAAATATTACAAACATTAATACTTCACTCTTTTTTGTTGGTACTTCAATGTAGTAACCAAAGTCATCATTGAAGCTTTTGAAATATATATCTGCAATCTTGGTCTCAGGTTTTACCTGACATCCATGGTAGTGTACACTATATAGTGCACTATGAGACATCTCATTCCTCTCTGAAATTTCACTTAATTTCATTGCTATGGTACCCACACCCTTTACTTTGCAAATCACTTGCCTCTTTTGTACTTCCACTGCTCTCAGCAAGTTTTAATTGATGTCCTTCAGCAGCTCATGGTATGTGGTGATGTGACCGTTGCAAACAACAGTCCAGTGTTCACCTTTTGTTGTCAAAAGTGCTCTGATCATGACCCTCATTTCCTTTCTTCACTTGCTAGGCTCTGTGCTTGAACTTCATTTCTCCAGTTACCAACTGTTTGAGTTATTTCCATTCTATTTTATGAATATTTCCCATGTTCATCTTAGGCGTTGAGCAACTGCTTTGCTGTCGCATACCCATTCAGAAATTCTGCTTTAATTCGCTTAGGAAAATTATTGGAAGGATGATGCCTGAAATGCACAATCGTGCATTTATTTCCCTGAAATATATATTCTGTTGCTTTTGATGCAATGCCGTGGTATTCGACAGAAGAACGTATGCACGCAAGGCAGGATTTGTTTCCGCCACTGACAATTACCCAAGAATTTTTTTCTGTGCTTGAACTTCATTTCTCCAGTTACCAACTGTTTGAGTTTTTTCCATTCTACTTTATGAATATTTTCCATGTTCATCTTAGGCGTTGAACAACTGCTTTGCTGTCGCTGACCCATTCAGAAATTCTGCTTTATTTCGCTTAGGAAAATTATTGGAAGGATGATGCCTGAAATGCACAATCGTGCAACTTTTCCTTGAAATTTATATTCTGTTGCTTTTGATGCAATGCTGTGGTATTCGACAGAAGGACGTATGCACGCTAGGCAGGATTTGTTTCCACTACTGACAATTACCCAATAATTTTTTGCTCCATCATATGTTCACAAGTAGACTTACTGGGTCTTGATGAAATGTAATGTGATAAATCTTCCCCAGTGATAGGGGAATGTTTCTGAGATACCTGAATCAAAGCTTGTTCTTTTCATTGTAATGTGTTAATTATTGTATGCGGAACTGGATAATTGGAGATAGGGAAGTATATTCAGGTTTTCGTCACAAATTCTCATTGATGTTGGATGCATACAGTGATGAGAATGTTGCTAAGATCTATGTCTTGCTTATGAATTGCTGCCATTGGTTCACGCTTTTTCCCTCAATGCACATTTTTTATGCTTCAATGACACAAGCTGCCGTGGAAATATGATGTAGTGGTCAGTCTTCCACTGTTTGCAAGCATGTTTGGGTGTATGGTGCAAACATGAATCAGATCTTCCTAGGGCAAACTGCCATGAATTTTGTGAGGTTCTGTGCATTGATGTTCTTCCTTTTTCTTTGCGTTTTTGTATCCATGTCTGGGATGAATTGCATCACACCCTCTTATCTAGTGTCACACCATTTGAGGTAGATTCTCATTACCGATCTGTGTATGTTCATAGTTTGTAATGAGGGGTCCATGGGCAGGAAAATGCTTCAGTAGTAATTAATCCCTGAATCAGATTTTATGACAAATAATAGGCCACGCTGTGGGCCCGTAAACTGTTATAAGATATGCATATGCGTCAATCCCAGCCAGTTTGTAATCATATTGGTAAATATTTGTTAAGGAAAATATTCAATAACTTAATAATAATAATAATAATAATTTTTTTATTCACCGAACTGGCAATATACATTGCATGGTTTCGTCACAAAAGTCACTATGATACAAAATTACATAAATACAATAATACAATTTACATAGAATCATCTAAATAATCGCTAATATCATAATAGGCTTTACCTGCTAAAAAATTACATAATGGAGTGTGGTGAGGTCCCGTGATAGCTAGAGATAGATGGTGACTTTTGAGGTGAACGTCACATTTTGAGCGAGTGTGGTAGTCATGCCATTCATGGTTCCTTGGAAAATGCTCAGGATGCATTTTAAGAAAAGTGGCACAATTCAAGATAAAAATGGAGGGAAGTGTTAATATTTTTAGGTCCAAAAAGATTGGTTTACCAGGAGTCCACTTAGGCACTTGAACCATAGCTTTCAATGCTTGCTTCTGTAGAGAAAGTAATATTTTTGCATGCAATTTTTTTGCAACAACTTGATTCTTGTTTAAAGCAATTGAAAGAAAGTGAAAGCATTGTGTAGTGGTGAATTCAAATACTAAGCGCAGGGTATGACTGAAAGGCAATGGCAATGAAAGGGGCAATAGTTGCTGTAGGGTATTTTGTTTTTTTAACGCTGTCGGAAAAGGTATGGGTCGGTTGCAGAGGATGTAAAATAGCAAGGAAGACAACGAATTAATATTAAACAAAAATTAATCAGCGATGAAGGATATAATGGAGATATTATATGCTTTTAGTTTTTGTGTGATTTGGTATGGTATTGTCATCTTTTTTTGAAATGAATTGCATTTTATTATACTGATGGCCATTTTTTATAAGTTTACGAAGCGAGATGGAATTCGTTGTGTTTTACGTATAACTTGATTTGTGTGCGACGCGTCTGTCCCCGATATTTCATCTTTAGTGCAGAGTGATTGCTGGCATGTAGGATAGCAGTAATTCCTTATTCCATAATTTCTTTTAATGATGTTGTAAAGTATGTCCAAGGAACATTGGAATAATATGTGTAGTTTCTGTAGTAGAATTAGTTATATGTCTTTGCATTTCTGAGCAGCAGTGTATTGCTCCAACATAGTGAGTTCCCCTTTGATACTTAATGCTTTCCTTCACGTGTGTCTGCACTTGGAAATCAATGTTTTTGATATCATTCATGGAATTTGTGACCTCATATGGGAGTAATCGTTGAGTAGTCTCACTCGCGGCTTACCTCTTACCAAAAAATTATCGTATTCCTTGATAAGTTTCAACAATATTCAGTCTTCACCTTTAAGGCATTATTTTAATGTTGGAAGGGGTCCCATATTTTCATCTTTATGATAATGTGTATAGTATTTGAGGTAGATCCTTTTTTTAGTGTTGTACTTACTTTCTAATGAACAATGATTGGTTTGCTGGTGTTTAGTATTCCGTTTGATATTCTCTGTCTTAATCATTTTTAACACGAGGTGAACCATTACAGTGGTGAAAGTCGACCCCTCTGACTTATAAACAGGTGTCTTCTTATGTGTCATTCTAAAGGATTCTATACGTTGCAGAGGGATATCGGTTGTTGTCGTGTTTTCTTGGAGTGTTAGGGATGTATTTGTGAAGTATGTCTGCTGTATATATCCTGTCATCTGTTTGTGATATAAAATCCAAAACAGGCATAACCTGTGCACAATCGTGAAAGGCCTATGTTGTGAAGTAATTATTTGTGAAGGTAAAGGTTTTTAGTGTAGGCAATACATAAATCATCTAAATTTATGAATAAGCGAGAAGTTAGCCTTAGCACATAACAGAAATTACGATTTTGTAGTTGAATGTCTATTGATGGGCTTTTATTAAGATCATAGGATGGTTTTTATGAGGTAAAGCTGCTTAGTTGGTTCTTTATGTTGTTTTTGTCAGGTATAACTCTTTGTTGGTGATGGCAACACTGGTTTTGTATTTGTATTCATTGGAGATGTAAATGCAATGATGTCATCCAGGACAATGATATTATATTGGAAGCAATGCTTAATTTCTACCCTTAGCTTCGTGTCACCATTGTCTCCTCTAAATTTTAATGCCCTAATGTTGGAGTTATAGTGTATCTCAGCCTTATGGACATTTGTTTAAGTGAAAGCATAGTTTGCATGTAGTATTTTTGAAGTAAGTAGGTGAAGAGATGAAGGGTTATTAGGAAGTATTCTTCTTTGCAGTTAGTGAATTAGAGATCCTTCCACGCAGTTTTTTAGAAAGTATTTGCATGAATGGAGAGGCTGCAGTTTTCTGTCAGTTGTGATAGTTTATAAATACTATAGCAGCAGTCGAAGGAATAACAGAATGTTTGGGTGTCATGATGAGTTTATATCTTCATAACTTCAGTCCACAGTTTAAGTATTCTTTAACTCAATTATGTCTAGGGGACCAAGCTGTATCTGGCATAATAGTGTGTAATACTTCAAGGTGCAATTCCTTGTGATGAAATTATCATCATATGGAAGTGCTTTATTTCCTTGGTCCAAGTTTGGCTAATACGTTATGGAAACTCAATTGGTTCAAAAAGTATTGACACGTTAAGCAATTAAAAAATTAACCGGTGCTACTATTTTGGTATTGCAATTTGGGATAGTAGCAGTAAATATAGTTAAATAATGAGGCTCTTGAATGTACATAGAAGTCATACATTAATCACTACATAGACTTATGATATTGTTGCTATTAAATGCAATTAGCATAAAAATATCTTTACAACATTGTCGTCAGTATTTAAAACATAATTCTACATAGGAATGAAATAATGTCAGTGGTAACATAGTTCATAGAATGGAAATGTGTTGAATGAACACAAGGAAGCATTGCAAGTAGTCACTGCATGTACAACATGAAGTGTTTGTTGCATTGTTTTTGATGAAATTATTAATTAATGTATGACATTCACATTCCACAAAGGTCATGTGAGGGTATTGGCTACTTGAATTTCTAAGGATGAAAACTGTCGATGAAATAGTTATTAAATCTTCCTTCTTCTGAAGCTGTTACCTCACTTCAGTGTTTTGTGTGCTTACCTATCTGACCAGGGTGTATCATTTTTATTCTACTGTGATTGTCTTTATTTAAAGCCAATACTATTGGTATGCCTGTCAACTCCTCAAGAAGGCCTTAGCATTTTTAATTTCTGGGCAGCACAAAGGTGCTGCTGTGAATTTTGTTTCGGTCGAGGATAACGCTGAAAATTTTTTTTGTTAACGCTTAAGGATTAGTGAACCACTAGGGGGAATCATATTTGTAGTACCCTATGTTGTAGACAGATTTTCTGCGAAGTCTGTGTCAGTGTATCAATTACTGAGTTGTAACAACACGTATCCAAAAAATAGCAACTTTTCAAGGTAGCAGAAAACGTTTTATATTACATTTTATGTAATTGTTATTGAAGTTAAAAACCAGATATACATAAACAGAAAAATAAGCATAAGTTTGCAAGCCAAGAGTAATTTTTTTGCTTGAATTTAATTTTTTTAGTATTGGCAGTGTAACCTTAGACTGGCTTTTTTTAGATAAGTGTTGTCATAACTTAGAGAGTGGTATGCTGTGTTTCCTCTCTGCAATAGCATCTTCACATATCTCACATTTCAGTGAAGCCTAGACTAGCCCCTTGTCTGAAATATCCGTGAATATGGTCTTAATATTTTTTGGGAAATGCTAGGTGTGTTTTAGTTTGACATTGCGTAACAACCACCAAATGATTCTTGTTACGGAAAGATGAACCTTTCTTGTATGGTGAGCAGTTTTAATTGTCCAAGGTTCATTGGCATGAATAGAGTGTCAACATAGTTTTTAGAATAGCATTGCAATGCCAGTGTATGTTGTGATTATAATTTCATCATAGTTAACAGGAAGGCTCTTTTGACATCTTGGTTTATGCATTGATAACCTTTTTAGTGAATCTTTTGATCTCTTGTGAAATTATGTTTTCGTTTTCTCAACCATGTTGCTAGAGCTTGTGTCAGCTGATAGTCAGTAGTTCCTTTTTCAGTGAGCACACATAATTGTTGCTCTTTTCTTCATAGCCTTTAGAGACTTCTTATCTCTAGAGACTTAAGATCTCTTCATGTAGTTGTACATAAGAAAAGGCATTTTGCATCTTGTAGAGAACCTAAATGTCTAGATGTACACGTTCTTTCTAATTGCTACAGGTAGTGAAATTGTGTTACTTTTGGTATCCATGACTGCACTGAAATTGTACATAAAACTGCTTTTCCTTTCCTCAATTGGCATGCCCCTAAACACCAGCATTCCACTGGAGGAGCAGTCATATTTTCTTTGGAATACTCCGTTGTTTGTCGAAATGTGTATATGCTGATCTTTCCTTTTCCATAGTCTTCTAGGGATTGTAAATAAGTGGTGATTGTTTTTGTCGGTTTTAAATTAGATGTGGCTGAATGCCCAGCTTCATAAGTTACTTCAGGTTCATTCCAGTCATTATATTGTAACATGTTTCTCATAATGATTTCATAGACCTAAGTAGTGAAATTCATTTCTTCACTGCGGGTAGTTCTTGAATAAAATTCATATTGGGTATGAAAGATTGAATAATAATGAATGATTGAATAATTGGGTATAAAGATTGAATATGGGTTGAGGGCTCCATGTTAGCAATAGAAGACATGTGGTTACTTGCACAGTATTAGTAAAAAAAAATTTGATTGGTTTAGCTGTTGCACCATAGCAAAGTACGTAATGCATATGAATGTAATGAATGTACTTGATAATAGTGTAACAGTGGAAATCAGTCGAAATGTTTTGAAATGTATTGAGGAAGTAACAAAGTGTCTGATGTTGGACCTTTATCCTTGTCTGTCCTTTTCGGTGCGATTACAATTTTATTATCTTAATATTCAGGAATTGTTTTAACTTCCTTGACGTTTTAATATGGTTGGGGATGCAAGAGAAATCACATTTCTGTATGAAGGAGTTGCCTTTGTTCTCTCTGCATGAAGTTTGCATTTTCGGTTTAGCAACGAAGGTACATCTCTTGATATATTGTCCATATCTTGGAAGGAGTTGGCTATGTAACTAATCTTTGAATCCCTTCAGAGTTTGTTAGCTTCTGATTCTGAGTTCTTTTGGTGTACTGATTGCAAAAGTACTTAGACTTTTTTTAATGTATGCTTTAGTTAAAATGGCAGCTCCCCACAATTATAGGTTTGAAGTTTTGCTACAAGTAATAATGAAGTAGCTTTTAAGAAGAGTACAATTAAATCTGTGTACTTACCATGTAGTTGAGGAGTGTAGGACACAGTTTTACTTGCCTCAATACTGTTGTTTCAGTGCCTGCTTCTAAAGCGAAAGTAATGCACCCTCTTTTATTGTCATGTCGTATTACATTAACCTTGATGTGGAATAGATTTTTTGCAGAGTTAAGCAACAGCTTCAGACATAGTCACTTTACTCTTGTATGTAATAATGAAAGCGGTAGGAAAATGTAAGAAATGAAGTGTGATAGACATGTAGTATGTTTTACAGATGTGAGTGTCTCAAAGGAAATGTGAACGTAACTTAGTGTTATTTAGAGGTATGTATTCTCTCTCATGTTGAATAAAAACTTGGGCCATGTCAGTTCTTGGGTGGAGCCAACATTTAAACACTGTTGATGGTTGCTTTCTGAAGTGATTCTGCTTCATTCTGTATGAAGTTCTAAAAATGAATTCTCAAGGGAATCTGCATTGACAGAATCCCATGAGGAAGCAACAGGCATTGGGCGGGAAATGTTGGGGCCTCCCAAGAATTGATGCGCTGACATAGCCCAAAAGTTTTTATTCAACATGACAAGTACCCACAAAAGTTTCAACTAAGTTTTTTCTCTTATTCTTTCAGTTTTGAAAGGGAACACGTTAGTTAAGCTTGGTAGGGAACAGAACAGAAATTATTCACGTATGCACTTCAGTTTGTAATCAACATGACGAGTACCTGCGAAAGTTTAAACCAAGTATTTAACTCACTCTTTCAGTTTTAAAAGGGAAGACATTAGTTAAGCATGCAAGGAAACATAACAGTAATTAATCATACATGCACTCTGAATGTATATATTTTTTCTGAAGGTTATTAAGTTAATGTAGCCATGTTTTCAATATATAGTTCCATAAATGAGTGCAGTGCATTGCTGTGACTGACCTTGTGTTTTAGTGGAAGTTGCGAAGAATTTAACTGTTGTGAGACCACATTTTCCTTTTTAATTTTTTTATTTAATAAATAAATGAATGAAATTGTGGTCTCACAACTGTTGTGTTCTTAGGTATATCCAATACAACTTGAGATCCAACCCCAAAGACACAAGGTCAGTCAAAGCAATCCACTGCACTGAATAACGGCACAAAATATTGAATGAAAGTAATAAATGGTACAAAATTTATATGAACGTAGTCATTATAATTTTACTATAAATTCAGCAGTAACGCTTTTAAGGAGAAGCCCTTTATGTCTGCACTCAACGTATTTAAAGTTCTTTGTCTTTGTTGTAGCTTTCAACATTGTACTCGAAGTTATTTATAGTCAGTAATATGAATGTCAGTATTTCAATGGGTGCACTATTCCCCATGAGTGTATTAGGGTGGTAATATGCATTAAGTGAGGCAGCAGGTAATTTATGCCATGTTGAGCACGCGTCATGTAAAACCTTACAATCATACTAATGGTAGATATCTTGCTGATGTAAATATTCGATATTGTGGTAATAGAATCAGAGATAAATATGTGGCACTGCCATTTTTGGGTAGGCGTTTATTTCTCATTTCACCACTCACAGTGAAAGTGATGCGTTCCATGCAAAATTCATTAAGTGGATGATGTTGTGGCATAGAGGTTATCAATTCACAAATGTAGATCAAATGTAGAGAATTCGGTAGTAGGAGGTGGAAAAATGTAGATCAAATGTAGAGAATTCGGTAGTAGGAGGTGGAATTGGAATGGAGTAAGCAATATATGTTATTGCCATGCGGAGTGTGTGGAAGCACTTAAATATTTTCGTTATGAGTGTTATACTTTTCCCCATATGATGTTTTTTTTTCAATGTAGGAAGTAGAGTAGCACCTATTCTCGCACAATCTTATTTTTTGTCAACTGAAATGTTACACATGAAATTGAATGTAACAGCAAACCTAAGGTAATACTATGATAATATGCATGGGAAGGAAACATAAAGATGTGATCACGCCCATGAATTGGTATTCATAATAGTATTGGCATTAGTTTTAACAATGTGTCCAATGCATTACATGGTATTTGTGTGAGATATGTTTATAGAATGCCGAGTTAGGACAATCATTGCAGCCTGCACTGTGGCAATGGAGGCCTTCTGTTAGTGTTAGCATAGGATGGATGGAATGTTAGTTGGTTTTCATGTACATACAAATACAATATGCGTGTCTTAATTTTTGTTTGGGGAGTAGTTGCAGGGTTAACAGGGAATGGGTAAATTTATTCTAAATAGGAGATTATTTCTTGTGGCAGGAAAAGAAAACTCCTGTGTAAGCAGTTAGCAATGTTCCTTGTGCAGGTAGCAATGAAACTGCAAATTGTACTATGTAGTATTGTGTTGCATAGCTTCAGTTTTCTATTATAGTATTTGTTTTTCCTACATAAGTTACTGCTGTGAAGAATTGAATGTGTGGCTTAGTGTTAAAAGATCCAAGGGAATACGTTACACTTTTGTTATTGTATCTTTGGAGCAGTGGCAAGCATGGGAACCAACAAGTAATAAAATGATATTGAATGTACCTTAAAAACTTCGTAAGGCTCTCAAGAGAAGTTAGGTAAAATCAGTATTGGCCCTTTAAGCACGAAGCCACAATTTCAATTGGTAAATGCATTATTTCCCATAGTGGATAAATAGTACTAGTGTGTTTATATCTCATGAAGTTGTATTGGATTCAGACTTTGTTAAGTTACCTTTGCCGTAGCATAAAGAAAAGTGTGGAAAGGGTATGACATTCGTCGCTCCGCCAAATAAGTGTTACGTGGGCAGCTGTGAATGGTTGCAGTGTGAAGTTGGCAGATTGTTGAGTCGTGTTGCCGGGGGCAGGGAAATGAAGTTAGGCGGGTCACATCTTGGATGCGGTTTGGGGCAAAAATGGGTAGGGCATTGCGAAGAGGGTGTGGGGAATACTGCCATGCGGGTTGCGTGCGTGCAGGAAGCTGTAATGCGGAATGCAGGGACATTGGGACAGGATAGCAGGTGTATAGGAGATTGTCGTGCTGGTTGCATGGGTACGTAGGATGGAAGGATATTGTGAAGCGGGTTGCAGGGGTACCCTGGATGTCGTGGTGCGGGTTGCATAGGATGGAAGGCTATTGTGAAGCTGGTTGCCGGGGTACTAAGGATGCCCTCGTGCGGGTCGCATAGGATGGAGGGTTATTGCGAAGCGGGTTGCAGGGGTACCCAGGATGTCGTGGTGCGGGTGGCATGGGTATGCAGGATAATGTCTTGTGTGGTGCGCAGGTATTGCGTTGCTGGTTGCGAGGTGTTTCAGGATGTTGTAGTGCTGGTTGAGGCGTATGCAGGATACTGTTGTGCGGGTTTCATGGTTGACAACAGGGTATGCTTTTTCAGCTTGTGGCGCGGAGGTTAGTGCCGCGGGGGGAAGCGGGTTCTACCGGGGGGGAGCTCGGGGGGGTTTCTGCCGTGGGGGGCGGTGCAACCCGGGGGGGGGGGAACCAGTGCCGTGGGGGGGGGGGGGGGGCTGGTGCCGCGGGGGCCATCTGGTGCCACCGTGGGGGGGGGCCGGTGCCGCGGGGGGCATCTGGTGCCACCGTGGGGGGGAGCCGGTTCGAGGGGGGGCGCCGGTGCTAATGGGGGGGGGGAGCCGCCGGTGCGTGGGGGGAGCCGGTGCCAATGGGGGGGGGGGGGAGCCGCCGGTGCGTGGGGGGAGCCGGTGCATGGGGGGGAGCAGCTGGTGGGGGGAGCCGGTGCGTGGGGGGGGGAGCAGCTGGTGGGGGGAGCCGGTGCGTGGGGGGGGAGCTGGTGCGTGGGGGGGGGTGCAGCTGGCGCCGGGGGGTTGCAGCTGGCGGGGGGGGGAGCAGGCGGTGCGTGTGGGGGGGGGGGAGCCGGTGCTGCCGTGGTGGGGGGGGGAGCCGGTGCTGCCCGGGGGGGGAGCCGGTGCTGCCGTGGGGGGGGGGGAGCCGGTGCTGCCCGGGGGGGGGAGCCGGTGCTGCCCGGGGGGGGGGAGCCGGTGCGTGGGGGGGGAGCCGGTGCGTGGGGGGGGAGCAGCTGGTGGGGGGGGGAGCAGCTGGTGCAGTGGGGGGGGAGCAGCTGGTGGGGGGGAGCCGGTGCGTGGGGTGGAGCAGCTGGTGGGGGGGGAGCAGCTGGTGGGGGGGGAGCAGCTGGTGCAGTGGGGGGGAGCAGCTGGTGGGGGGGGGAGCAGCCGGTGGGGGGGGGAGCCGGTGCGTGGGGGGGGGAGAAGCTGGTGCAGTGGGGGGGGAGCAGCTGGTGCAGTGGGGGGGAGCAGCCGGTGCGTGGGGGGGGGGGGAGCCGGTGCTTGGGGGGGGGGGGGGGGAGCAGCTGGTGCAGTGGGGGGGGAGCAGCCGGGTGCGGGGGGGAGCCGGTGCTTGGGGGGGGGGGGAGCCGGTGCGTGTGGGGGGGGGGGGGAGCCGGGGCGGGTGGGGGGGGGGGGGGGGAGCCGGTGCGTGTGGTGGGGTAGCAGCTGCTGCCGAGGGGGGGAGCAGCCGGTGCGTGGGGGGGGGAGCCGGTGCTTGGGGGGGGGGGAGCCGGTGCGTGTGGTGGGGTAGCAGCTGCTGCCGAGGGGGGGAGCAGCCGGTGCGTGTGGTGGGGTAGCAGCTGCTGCCGAGGGGGGAGCAGCCGGTGCGTGTGGGGGGGGGGGGGAGCCGGTGCGTGTGGGGGGGGGGGGGGGGGAGCCGGTGCGTGTGGTGGGGTAGCAGCTGCTGCCGAGGGGGGAGCAGCCGGTGCGGTGTGGTGGGGTAGCAGCTGCTGCCGAGGGGGGAGCAGCCGGTGCGTGTGGGGGGGGGGGGGAGCCGGTGCGTGTGGGGGGGGGGGGGGGGGAGCCGGTGCGTGTGGTGGGGTAGCAGCTGCTGCCGAGGGGGGGAGCAGCCGGTGCGTGGGGGGGGGGAGCCGGTGCTTGGGGGGGGGAGCCGGTGCGTGTGGTGGGGTAGCAGCTGCTGCCGAGGGGGGGGAGCAGCCGGTGCGTGTGGTGGGGTAGCAGCTGCTGCCGAGGGGGGGAGCAGCCGGTGCGTGGGGGGGGGAGCCGGTGCGTGGGGGGGGGGAGCCGGTGCGTGGGGAGGGTGGGGTAGCAGCTGCTGCCGAGGGGGGGAGCAGCCGGGGCGTGGGGGGGGGAGCGCGGTGCGTGGGGGGGGAGCCGGTGCGTGGGGGGGGAGCCGGTGCGTGGGGGGGGAGCCGGTGCGTGGGGGGGAAGTCGGTGCGTGGGGGGGAGCCGGTGCGTGGGGGGGGGAGCCGGTGCGTGGGGGGGGAGCCGGTGCGTGGGGGGGGGAGCCGGTGCGTGGGGGGGAAGTCGGTGCGTGGGGGGGAAGTCGGTGCGTGGGGGGGAGCCGGTGCGTGGGGGGGGGAGCCGGTGCGTGTGGTGGGGTAGCAGCTGCTGCCGAGGGGGGGAGCAGCCGGTGCGTGGGGGGGGGGAGCCGGTGCTTGGGGGGGGGGAGCCGGTGCGTGTGGTGGGGTAGCATCTGCTGCCGAGGGGGGGAGCAGCCGGTGCGTGGGGGGGGGGAGCCGGTGCGTGTGGTGGGGTAGCAGCTGCTGCCGAGGGGGGGAGCAGCCGGTGCGTGGGGGGGGGGAGCCGGTGCGTGGGGGGGGAGCCGGTGCGTGGGGGGGGGGAGCCGGTGCGTGGGGGGGGAGCCGGTGCGTGGGGGGGAAGTCGGTGCGTGGGGGGGAGCCGGTGCGTGGGGGGGGGGAGCCGGTGCGTGTGGTGGGGGTAGCAGCTGCTGCCGAGGGGGGGAGCAGCCGGTGCGTGGGGGGGGGAGCCGGTGCGTGTGGTGGGGTAGCAGCTGCTGCCGAGGGGGGGAGCAGCCGGTGCGTGGGGGGGGGGGGAGCCGGTGCTTGGGGGGGGGGGAGCCGGTGCGTGTGGTGGGGTAGCATCTGCTGCCGAGGGGGGGAGCAGCCGGTGCGTGGGGGGGGGGGAGCCGGTGCGTGGGGGGGTGGAGCCGGTGCGTGGGAGGGGAGCCGGTGCGTGGGGGGGGAGCCGGTGCGTGGTGGGGAAGCCGGTGCGTGGGGGGGAGCCGGTGCGTGGGGGGGAGCAGCTGATGGGGGGGTGCAGTGGGGGGGAAGCCGGTGCGTGGGGGGGAGCCGGTGCGTGGGGGGGAGCAGCTGATGGGTGAAGCTGGTGCTGCCGTGGGGGGGAGCAGCTGGTGTGTTAATGGGTGAGCCGATGCGTTGGGGGGGAGCAGCTGGCGGGGGGGGGGAGCCGATGCTTGGGGGGGGGGAGCGGCTGGTTGGGTGGGGTAGCCGGTGTCGTCGTGGGGGGGGGGGATGGAGACCGGTGGTGCCTTTGGGGGTAACTGGTGCCGTTTGGGGGAGCTGGTGCTGTCGTGGAAGAGTAGTTGCTGCCGGGGGGTAGCAGTTGCTGCCGGGGGGAGCGGTACCAGGGGAGGAGGTAGTGTAGGCAATGGGGGAGAGGCGATGCTGCCTTTTGGGGGGTCATGTGGCGGTCGGGGAGCTGATGCTGCGTGTGCGGCATCCGGTGCTGCCGGGAGGAGCTGGTTTTGCTGTGGGGGGATCGATGTCGGGGGCCGTTGCTGTACTGAGGGGGAGCGTTGCAGCTGTTGGGGGGAGGCGCTGGTGGATGGGTACGTGCGCCTGGGGGCGTCACCGCTGCAGGGGGTAAGCTGGGTAGTTCGCTGTTAAGGGGTCGGTGTTGTAGTGGAGTAGGGTAGCTGTGGTGCTGCAGGGATGGTTGGGGGGGAGATGGATGTTACAGATATGGTGGACGGTGGGGATGGACGGCATTGAGGGGGAAGGCTGTATGGATTTAGAGAAATGAGTTGAAGATAGGGTGGTGGTGATTGTGTGCGCGGGAGACTTGTGTTCCCAGTTCACGGTGGAACAGGTAATGGAATAGATGGAAATGGTGTTTGGAACATGTGGTGGAAAATGCGATTGGTGCGTTACATGATTAGTCTTGCGTGGGAAAGAAATAGTGTGTTATACCGTAGGAAAGTACTCTTTCAATAAATAATATTTTTCAAAAATCACATGTCAACATTGCCTAGACCGGAATGATATCAATGTTGAAAACGTTGCCGAGTCATCTTAGTAAGGCTTCACTTGGAATATGTGGAGAAGACAGCGATATGTATGTAGTAGATAGTAAATTGTAATTGTTTTTGAGGTTTAAAGTCGTGACAAGGAGCCAGTCTTTTGGGTGAATCTGTAAATGGGTGAATGTGAGGTATGTTGGGCACTGGTGGTTGGCGTCATATGTCATTGTGTGTAGTAGGCATTTTAGGGTGGGACTTATAAGCGGTTTTGTCATTGTTACGGTCTTGTGTTCCTATGTTGCCGCGGTAGCAATCTGCTCATAGAAGTGGAGTGCTCATAAGCACATAGAGTGGAAGAGAAGAATATGACGGTTTCACTTTGCAGCGCGTAGTTTTAGATAAGGCTGGGCTACAGGCAAAGTTCAGTGTCCAACGTGGTAATACCTGCTAAGAGAATGAAGAGGGGACATTCATCGCAACTGAGAATAGTGTAGATGGCTGTAACACATGTCGTACAGTGTCATTGAAGGGAGCGTTCTGTCGTTGTGGATGGAAATACCGTTAAACGATGGCTGGAAAGTCATATGTGAATGTTTTGAGTTGTAATGTGGGGATTGAGGAATATTTTTGGCGAAGGTGTTGACATTAATAAATGTTATTCATTGACGATACAAGGTGCGCGCGCATATTTAGTAGTGATTGTAATTACGGCATATTCTGCTGGGGAAAGCACTGCTTTGTCTCACGTTGATTTGTAATTATGTGGATAACTATTACATTCAAATCGTGGATGTTGGCTATCGCACCTAGTCTGTTTTGTTACACGCAACGGCAACGTTGGCGCTCGGGGACGTTAACTCGACGTCAATGATTCCTCTACGTACGTAAAGGGTGCTATGATTTATGTTAACCTTGTATGTTAAGTGCTGCAAAGGCTCGTGTATTGGATATGTTGTAAAGATTGGGTTTTGGAAGGCTTTAAAATATTCTTAGTCAACTTTGAAATGATTTTAGTCATCTGTAAAATGTTTCTAGTCACATGTAAAAGTTTTTATGTCACGAGAGCCGTTCGTTGTGTTCGCGGTGTCCCTTTCCGATGGCATCCACGGTTGGGCACTCCACCGATGGCGACGTCTGCCAACTCGAGAAACCGCCTCGGCGAAAATTCAGCGAACACGTTACATTTTTGAACGATGACTTCATTCCTTAGGACAAGTGCTGGCTGCACTTCACTTTGCTACGCTATAGTTCTTCTGCAATTTATGAATTTGTGGACAATGTCAGTGGTGTAGGCCTGCTCCGCTGCGCTCCGCAGGCCTATACGACTACAGTGTCCAGAAAGTCAAAACTTGCAGAAGAACTATAGCGTAGCAAAGTGAAGTGCAGCCAGCACTTGTCCTAAGGAATGAAGTCATCGTTCAAAAATGTAACGTGTTCGCTGAATTTTCGCCGAGGCGGTTTCTCGAGTTGGCAGACGTCGCCATCGGTGGAGTGCCCAACCGTGGATGCCATCGGAAAGGGACACCGTGAACACAACGAACGGCTTTTGGTCGGGTTGGGGGTATAAATCTTAAGTGAAGTGTTCAATGAAATATCCTGTTCGCAGTAACGTGGCTGGTGGTCAGCTGAAGGACCCCGACGCTCCCTTGCCCTTGGTCTGTACGAGTGTGCCGGAGGTGACGGCGGACTTGAGGTACTTCTTGATGAAGGGGGAGATCTTCTCGGCGTCGACCTTGTAGGAGGCGGCGATGTACTTCTTGATGGCCTGGAGGGAGGAGCCGCCGCGTTCCTTGAGGCTCTTGACGGCGTTGTTGACCATCTCGGAGGTCGGTGGATGCGAGGGCTTTGCGCGGGCCTTCTTGGAGGCGGCGCCCTTGCTGGCCTTCTTGGATGCTGCGGAGGCGGCGGGCAGGGGCTTGACGGCTGCGGTGCCGGACGGCTGGGCCGCCGGGGGCGCTGCTGCGGCTGCTGCGGTAGCGTCTGCCATGGTCTCGGACGAGAGGTATGAAGCGATGAAATTTTCGCGTTTCCCACCTTCGAGATATCGTACCATTTCGGAGCGCGTTCGCCGCTGTCGAACTTGTCGTCGGCGTTCTCCTTCGAATCTTTGTACTCGACTTCGTCTCGCACTTTATCGTTTCGGACGGCGCCGGCGGCTCCGACGTCGGCGTCCGATCTCGACGCGCGAGGCGACAGTCCCGGCCGCGCGCGGGCGGCCCGCCGTCGGCGACCGGAACGTCGCGGGCGCCGCGGCGCCCGAGCGAAATACGGCATGTCACCGGCGCGCCTTCCGACCCGATAATTAAAGTGTCGCCGTGGCGTCGCGGGTTCGCGTGGTCGATCGGCGACCTGCCTCGCCGTTTCTCTGAACCTTCCTGCGTGTGCCGGCACGCCGGCGCCGGTCTGGACGGCGCCCCGCGGACGGAGAACGATGGTCGGAAGATGTGCCTGTCGGACGGATCGGCGTCGTGTCGCGACGACTCGATCCGCGGTTGTGCATTCGTCTGTTGCACTTTTCGATCCGAGTTTGCGGCGATTTCGATCGACGATCGAGACGCCACTTCGGCGTCGCCGAAACGCGACTGTTTCCCTCGATCTCGCCTTTTCGCGACGCCGAAATCACTCTTTCCGCGTGCGACTGCGATCGTTCGCGCTGCCGCGAACCCGCGATCCCCGGGAGAAGCGGACGAATGTCCATAATTTTTGTTCTCGTGCCGTTATTCCGCAAACGGCGGCACTCGATTATCGTTTCCCCTTTCCGGCGGGGGCTGAATGTCGCGAGAGTGCTCCGATTGCGCCGCGAATCGTGATATTCGAAGGAAATGGAATGACTCCGTTTGACGCTCCTACGGTTTTCGGTTCGCCCCGTTCGTTTCACTCCGTGCGCTTTCTGTGCCTATTCTGGGGGGAATGTGGTGAATTTGATTCCTGGGCAGGGATTGCGAAAGGTTGGTGAAAAAAAAATTACGCCTCGACGGGAGGGATTGTCGAGTGAGACTGGCTTTTCCATACTCGAGTCGCAGGATATTTCTGGTCTTGCGTGCGATTCTGGAAATTGATGACTGCGATTTTCTGTGTGTGAGAAGGCTGATTTTGAATGACTTTTGTGAAAATGAATTACCGTTCCCTACAACATTGTGACGACGTGGCGCGTTACACGTATTACTTAAATTACCACACGCCACTTCGGGATTGGAAATGATGTGTCTTTCCCGCAGGAAACGTGTATTCGTGAATACGGACGTGCAAGGGAAAAGATGTACTCTTCACATCGCCGATCGATAACTTTCCCTTTGTTCGTTTTTCGTACATTGTTCTGTGGATTAATTCCACTCTCTACGGTAATGTCCAAGTTTGAAACCTAACTTTGCTATTTCCTGAAACGTGGTATTTGTTGTTTCGGCATTCTTACAATTACCTCTTTTGGCAAATCAATTTTCCTTTGAGTTACTTCGTTTGTCAATATTTCCGATGCATTTCACTGTCTGAATGCGGAATTACGAAGGAAAAGAGCGAGTACGACTTCGGAGTTATTCCTTTCGAACTTCACATATCCCTATTGCAATGCATGAAGTGACAATCTGCATGTTATGACGAAATGTCACACGCCTACGACGAATACATCGTGCGCTGTCGCAGTAGCCACGTATGTGGCATTAACGTAGCTATTATTCTGTCGAACTTTGTCTCCAAATAATTAATTGTGTCATTTTTCTGCACGTTTTAAAACGTGCCTCGTGAAAATCCGACCGGAAGTGTGGTTTCCACGCTCACCTGTTGAGTTTAAACGGACACTTTGCAATGTGACGGGCACAGAGCATGGAACATTGTTGAAATTTTCAATTCCGTCGCACTGAAGGTCCACGATAATGTTTGTTTCAATTTATATTCACGTTCTAAAACGTCTCCCGTCCAAATCCCTCGGTAATTATTGCTTTTTATGAATAATTTGGAGTATGGCATTGGAAATTTGTTTTTGTCAGCAACGGATTACAATATATTTCTTAAACCATGGAATCAGTCGCACTGACACTAGTCACGAATAATTGCCTTAATTTCCTTGTCGTTTTAAAACCGGTCCCATCAAAATTCACTGGTTTTTACTGTTCATATGACATAACGTTGATATTGAAAAATCAGCATTTGCTGTCAGACACATAATATGGGATATTTTTCAAAGTATTCATTCTGTGGCTACGGAACTCCGCAATAATGTTCTTTTTGAATACACCTAAGTTTTGAAACGTCTCCCGTCCAAATCCCACGGTATTTATGGTTTTTAGAAATAATTTTGAGTATGAAAATGGAAATTTGATTAACTCATTAGCAACTGTAACACATTTTTAAAACTATTTACTCCGTTGCACTGACACTTGTCACGAATATTTGTCTTAATTTTCTTGTCTTCGCTTACTTACAACCCAAAAAATGGCGTATTTTGAAAGTATTCATTCAGAGACTATGATACTACTCAATAATGTTTGTTTTCACTTTAAGAACGTTTTAAAACGTCTCCCATCAAAATCCCTCGGTAACTATGGTTTTTATAAATGATATTGAGTTTGATTCTAGGAATTTCATGTTGTCAGCCTGAGATTGAAAAATATTAATTCAACCATTAATTCAATCGCTCTGACACTCGTCACCGACAATTGCCTTATTTCTCCTATTGTTTTAAAACTTGTCCCACCAAAATCCGCTGGTTTTCACTGTTTATAGGACATAATGTTGTTACTCAATATATAGCCTCTGCAATATTTCAGTCACTTCAACTGGAATATTTTTTAAACTAATTATTCTAACGATACGAAACTCGACACTAATGTATGTTTTACTATTGTTAACGTTTTAGAACGCATCCCGTCAAAATCCCTCGGTAATTATGGTTTTTATGAATAATTTTGAGTGTGACACATTTAATGTCATTTTGTCATACACACATTGTAACATATTAATTAAACCATTGATTCAATCGCACTGACACTCTTCACCAACAATTGCCTTATTTCTCCTATTGTTTTTAAATTTGTCCCACTGAAATCCGCTGGTTTTCACTGTTTATAGGACATAATGTTGTTATTCAATATTTAGCCTCTGCAATATTTCAGTCACTTCAACTGGAATATTTTTTAAACTAATTATTCTAACGATACGAAACTCGACACTAATGTATGTTTTACTATTGTTAACGTTTTAAAACGTATCCCGTCGAAATCCCTCGGTAACTATGGTTTTTATAAATGATATTGAGTTTGACCCTAGGAATTTCATGTCGACAGCCAGGGAGTGTAACATATTAATTAAACCATTAATTCAATCGCACTGACACTCTTCACCAACAATTGCCTTATTTCTCCTATTGTTCTAAAACTTGTCCCACCAGAATCCGCTGGTTTTCACTGTTTATAGGACATAATGTTGTTATTGAATATTTAGCCTCCGCAATATTTCAGGCACTTCTACTGGAATATTTTTTAAACTAATTATTCTAACGATACGAAACTCGACACTAACGTATGTTTTGCTATTGTTAACGTTTTAAAACGCATCCCGTCAAAATCCCTCGGTAATTATGGTTTTTATGAATAATTTTGAGTGTGACACATTTAATGTCATTTTGTCATACACACATTGTAACATATTAATTAAACCATTGATTCAATCGCACTGACACTCTTCACCAACAATTGCCTTATTTCTCCTATTGTTTTTAAATTTGTCCCACTGAAATCCGCTGGTTTTCACTGTTTATAGGACATAATGTTGTTATTCAATATTTAGCCTCTGCAATATTTCAGTCACTTCAACTGGAATATTTTTTAAACTAATTATTCTAACGATACGAAACTCGACACTAATGTATGTTTTACTATTGTTAACGTTTTAAAACGTATCCCGTCGAAATCCCTCGGTAACTATGGTTTTTATAAATGATATTGAGTTTGACCCTAGGAATTTCATGTCGACAGCCAGGGAGTGTAACATATTAATTAAACCATTAATTCAATCGCACTGACACTCTTCACCAACAATTGCCTTATTTCTCCTATTGTTCTAAAACTTGTCCCACCAGAATCCGCTGGTTTTCACTGTTTATAGGACATAATGTTGTTATTGAATATTTAGCCTCCGCAATATTTCAGGCACTTCTACTGGAATATTTTTTAAACTAATTATTCTAACGATACGAAACTCGACACTAACGTATGTTTTGCTATTGTTAACGTTTTAAAACGCATCCCGTCAAAATCCCTCGGTAATTATGGTTTTTATGAATAATTTTGAGTGTGACACATTTAATGTCATTTTGTCATACACACATTGTAACATATTAATTAAACCATTGATTCAATCGCACTGACACTCTTCACCAACAATTGCCTTATTTCTCCTATTGTTTTTAAATTTGTCCCACTGAAATCCGCTGGTTTTCACTGTTTATAGGACATAATGTTGTTATTCAATATTTAGCCTCTGCAATATTTCAGTCACTTCAACTGGAATATTTTTTAAACTAATTATTCTAACGAGTACGTTTTACTATTGTTAACGTTTTAAAAACGCATCCCGTCAAAATCCCTCGGTAATTATGGTTTTTATGAATAATTTTGAGTATGACACATTTAATGTCATTTTGTCATACACACATTGTAACATATTAATTAAACCATTGACTCAATCGCACTGACACTCGTCACCGACAATTGCCTTATTTCTCCTATTGTTTTTAAATTTGTCCCACCAAAATCCGCTGGTTTTCACTGTTTATAGGACATAATGTTGTTATTCAATATTTAGCCTCTGCAATATTTCAGTCACTTCAACTGGAATATTTTTTAAACTAATTATTCTAACGATACGAAACTCGACACTAATGTATGTTTTACTGTTGTTAACGTTTTAAAAGGTATCCCGTCAAAATCCCTCGGTAATTATGGTTTTTATAAATAATATTGAGTTTGACCCTAGGAATTTCATGTCGACAGCCAGGGAGTGTAACATATTAATTAAACCATTAATTCAATCGCACTGACACTCTTCACCAACAATTGCCTTATTTCTCCTATTGTTCTAAAACTTGTCCCACCAAAATCCGCTGGTTTTCACTGTTTATAGGACATAATGTTGTAATTCAATATTTAGCCTCTGCAATATTTCGGTCACTTCTACTGGAATATTTTTAAAACTAATTATTCTAACGATACGAAACTCGACAGTAACGTATCGTTTTACTATTGTTAACGTTTTAAAACGCAATCCCGTCAAATCCCTCGGTAAATACGGTTTTTATGAATAATTTTGAGTGTGACACATTTAATGTCATTTTGTCATCTCACACATTGTAACATATTCATTAAACCATTGATTCAATCGCACTGACACTCGTCACCAACAATTGCCTTATTTCTCCTATTGTTTTAAAACTTGTCCCACTAAAATCCGCTGGTTTTCACTGTTTATAGGACATAATGTTGTTATTCAATATTTAGCCTCTGCAATATTTCAGTCACTTCAACTTGAATATTTTTTAAACTAATTATTCTAACGCTACGAAACTCGATACTAACGTATGTTTTATTATTGTTAACGTTTTAAAACGCATCCCGTCAAAATCCCTCGGTAATTATGGTTTTTATGAATAATTTTGAGTGTGACACATTTAATGTCATTTTATCATTCACACATTGTAACATATTAATTAAACCATTGATTCAATCGCACTGACACTCGTCACCAACAATTGCCTTATTTCTCCTATCGTTTTAAAACTTGTCCCACCAAAATCCGCTGGTTTTCACTGTTTATAGGACATAATGTTGTTACTCAATATATAGCCTCTGCAATATTTCAGTCACTTCAACTGGAATATTTTTTAAACTAATTATTCTAACGATACGAAACTCGACACTAATGTATGTTTTACTATTGTTAACGTTTTAGAACGCATCCCGTCAAAATCCCTCGGTAATTATGGTTTTTATGAATAATTTTGAGTGTGACACATTTAATGTCATTTGTCATACACACATTGTAACATATTAATTACACCATTAATTCAATCGCACTGACACTCGTCACCAACAATTGCCTTATTTCTCCTATTGTTTTAAAAACTTGTCCCACCAAAATCCGCTGGTTTTCACTGTTTATAGGACATAACGTTGTTATTGAATATTTAGCCTCTGCAATATTTCAGTCACTTCAACTGGAATATTTTTCAAACTAATTATTCTAACGCTCTACGAAACTCGACACTAACGTATGTTTTATTATTGTTAACGTTTTAAAAACGCATCCCGTCAAAATCCCTCGGTAATTATGGTTTTTATGAATAATTTTGAGTGTGACACATTTAATGTCATTTTGTCATTCACACATTGTAACATATCAATTAAACCATTGACTCAATCGCACTGACACTCGTCACCAACAATTGCCTTATTTCTCCCCATTGTTTTAAAACTTGTCCCACCAAAATCCGCTGGTTTTCACTGTTTATAGGACATAATGTTGTTATTCAATATTTAGCCTCTGCAATATTTCAGTCACTTCAACTGGAATATTTTTCAAACTAATTATTCTAACGCTACGAAACTCGACACTAACGTATGTTTTATTATTGTTAACGTTTTAAAACGCATCCCGTCAAAATCCCTCGGTAATTATGGTTTTTATGAATAATTTTGAGTGTGACACATTTAATGTCATTTTGTCATTCACACATTGTAACATATCAATTAAACCATTGACTCAATCGCACTGACACTCGTCACCAACAATTGCCTTATTTCTGCTATTGTTTTAAAACTTGTCCCACCAAAATCCGCTGGTTTTCACTGTTTATAGGACATAATGTTGTTATTCAATATTTAGCCTCTGCAATATTTCAGTCACTTCAACTGGAATATTTTTCAAACTAATTATTCTAACGCTACGAAACTCGACACTAACGTATGTTTCATTATTGTTAACGTTTTAAAACGCATCCCGTCAAAATCCCTCGGTAATTATGGTTTTTATGAAAAATTTTGAGTTTGACACATTTAATGTCATTTTGTCATTCACACATTGTAACATATCAATTAAACCATTGACTCAATCGCACTGACACTCGTCACCAACAATTGCCTTATTTCTCCTATTGTTTTAAAAACTTGTCCCACCAAAATCCGCTGGTTTTCACTGTTTATAGGACATAATGTTGTAATTCAATATTTAGCCTCTGCAATATTTCAGGCACTTCTACTGGAATATTTTTAAAACTAATTATTCTAACGATACGAAACTCGACAGTAACGTATGTTTTACTAATGTTAACGTTTTAAAAACGCATCCCGTCCAAAATCCCTCGGTAAATACGGTTTTTATGAATAATTTTGAGTGTGACACATTTAATGTCATTTTGTCATTCACACATTGTAACATATTCATTAAACCATTGATTCAATCGCACTGACACTCGTCACCAACAATTGCCTTATTTCTCCTATTGTTTTAAAACTTGTCCCACTAAAATCCGCTGGTTTTCACTGTTTATTAGGACATAATGTTGTTATTCAATATTTAGCCTCTGCAATATTTCAGTCACTTCAACTTGAATATTTTTTAAACTAATTATTCTAACGCTACGAAACTCGATACTAACGTATGTTTTATTATTGTTAACGTTTTAAAACGCATCCCGTCAAAATCCCTCGGTAATTATGGTTTTTATGAATAATTTTGAGTGTGACACATTTAATGTCATTTTGTCATTCACACATTGTAACATATTAATTAAACCATTGATTCAATCGCACTGACACTCGTCACCAACAATTGCCTTATTTCTCCTATCGTTTTAAAACCTGTCCCATCAAAATCCGATGCTTCTAACGGTTTATGAGATATAATGTGTATATTGGAAATTCATCCCTTGCAATATATCAGGCACTTGAAATGGGATATTTTTGAAATTACTAACTCTAGGGCTATGAAACTCTACACTTATGAATGCTTCAATATTATCTACGATTATAAACGTCTCCCAACATAATCCCTCGGTAATTAAGATTTTTATAAATAATTTTGTGTATGGCAATTGAAATTGCATTTTGTCAGCTCCTGGGCTTCACATATTTTTTAAAGCTATTAAATCCGTCGCACTGAAATTCGTCACGAATAATTGCCTTCATTTTCCTGTCGTTTTAAAGTAGCCCCATGGAAATCCGCTGGTTTTTACGGTTTATAGGACATAATGTTGATATTGAAAGTTGAGGTTTAGCAAACGGTCAGGCACAAAATAGGATATTATTGATACTATTAACTCTAAGGCTATGAAACTCCACACTAACGTATGTTTTAATTTTAAGAACGTTTTAAAACGTCTCCCGTCAAAATCCCTCGGTAATTATGGTTTTTATGAATAATTTTGAATATCACAATTGGAATTTCATTTACTCAGCCACACAAATGTCTGCCGTTCCCTTATCAAAAATATGTTTTTTCACGGATTAACACCAGTTCACTTTTAAAACGAAGGAAGATTTAATGCACGTATTCCTGACGAGTTTCATTGCACGACTCATTACAATTTCATTTATATCACATATTATGTAATCTCCAAGCCCTGATGCCACAACTGCACATATCAACATTCCCCCAATCATCATTCTATTCCCAAACTATCCCCATAGACTAACGCTTCCATTGATACACTTCCTAAAACGCATACTCCAGTCAAGTTTTACAATTTCCGAACATCAAATACCAATGTTATTCTGCATAATGCCCCGACAATTAAGACTTGTTTTCAAATTGCAAACTTCACCTATCATGATATCTCTCCTTGGGTATCGATTTCCATCACATAAACTTTTCAAATGCTAAGAAAGGTAAACCACTTATTCCTGATCTGTTTAATTGCATAAAACAAACTAATTTCCATAATGACACAGTTTGTGTACTCTCGAAGCGTTGACAACATAACAGCTCATTCCAACATTTAAACCATGAAAATTATATTTCCCTAACGACGCCCAGCCTTTAACTAATAACATGATCAGTAATTTATCGAAAGAATTAATGTATGAATTCACTGCATTACGGGCCCACATTTCCCTATCGTTTGCCTTTCTTATCAGCAAACTCCTACACATCGGCCAACTTCAGCCTGAACAAACAAATGATGTATTGGTTGTATTTGCAATGCAACGACATAATTACCACATTCACATGAAAGTATGCACTTCCAATATCTTCGCGTTAACACATTTTCTCACTCACACGCAATAACGGATTTTTTTTCCGAATTTTTCCTCTGTCGCCTTCCAACACTTCACTTTGCGCCGCCTTTCTTCTACCATACATTTCACAAACACGGGGACAACATCGACACGGGGACTTCACTTGCACATTAGGGAACACTTGTCACAGTGTTTGCGACGAGTACCACTTCCAAATTGCGTTTTAATACCTAAAATTTTTACTCAAATTCCGTGAGGTTCTTGTGTGATGCAAGAATCCTAGCCGATAGTTCCGCAACTGCCACTAGGGCGCACCACCTCCCGAGACACGGTTCCGTGAAACGGCAGGCGATGAGTCCAGCATACGATACAATGTATTATACCATCCGAGAATGCCACGTTTAACCAAGAAATGTAACTAATTCCACGTCAATGAGTGCTGCGCTGTCATTACCCGTACGCCTGTGTTGTTGATTCTCGTCTTGCCTCGTTGCCAAGGTAATGGCGTATTGTTGATCGAGCATCGAAATTTCGTGCTTTCGCGAAAACGTACCGTGGGATGGTTAGGGAGATGTACCGTTGAACATCGATGGTATGATAACAATCTTCAAACCTTATCTTTTCTGAAAATGACCGTTATTAATTACTTGGGTAGTTTAAACTATTTTTAATAATTCAATGAAAAACCCTCTGCACGCCATCTCCCAATGGACACCGGGAAGCGGAAGCCGATTTCCATGCCTTTAGAGTATGTAATCCCGCTGTGATAACCGAGGATCGAAGGAAAGTGTCGCGTGGCATGCAAATTAAAAATTATTCCCAAACCTATTTCTCTCATTCACCACATATCGGAATCAACGAAACTCTCGCATTAGGGAATAAATTCCGAGGAAGTGATTGCAGTAATGACTGAAAATGGATTTTTCCCAAAGCCTTTCCTCTCCAACGCTACATTAATGTCACTCTTGAAAACACGCGAATAAAATATGTAGAAAATATTTCACATAGTGACATTTCTTTCTCAAAAGAAATTTTCGCGGCATATTCCGGCTCTGCATTGCTCGCGGTAGGTGATTGAAAATATTTTTTTTAAACAAGTTGAAGAATAAAAGTAATGCCAACAGCACCCGGTATTCCCAGGCGGTCACCCGTCCAAGTACTATCCGGGCCCTACGTAGTTTAACTTCGGTGATCGAACGAGAACCGGTGAATTGTACGTGGTGTGGCCGTTGGCGAGTACATGACCGAATCCTCAAAAAGTTATCATGACTTGAGAATCGAAGGAAGATCTGGTTTCTTCGCGGTTGTATCTGCTTTTGTTTCTGTTGAATAGTTACCATTTCCAGACAACAGTCCCTTGATGCTTAAGCAATTCTCAATTCCGTTATATCTTTTGGTCCATCTTTGAAAATGTGTTTATGAAAAATGTCTTTCGTAACGGTGTGCTTGTTGGTGTAATGGCGATTCGTTTCAGCTTTAATCCATTGGTAAATGTCGCCTGTTGTTGTTTCGACTGTTTAATGATCGATGTAACGCAAGGGATGCATTTACTTCTTCAAAGAAATTTTCTGGCAAAAGATGATTATGTAATGCGTAACGAGGGAATTAATTTGAGAAAGATAATTCTTGTCGTTCCAATTTCTTCATCTACATTTTCCGGACTTGACGGTGTTATGCTCTTTGTTGGTTAAGCAATGTGTAAAAAATCGTTTTCACCATTCTTGGAACAAAATGTTTTTCCCTACATTCATACATTTTTCTTTATGTCATTTATCTATCTCCCAATGCCAACACACTGCCACGGAGACAGGAATTCGTGGTTTTACTCCGAGTTATATTACGGAATAGGAAATTATTATCCTTCCTCGCTTATCGCGCTTCACTCTTTTTTCCCAATTGCGATTATGAGGTGGCATTACTGCCCCTGTGATGCGAACCGATTTCGTAACATTTACGTGGAGGAATGACGAACGATAGTGCGCCCCTTCAAAAAAACTGTCCGTTGGCAGGGAGCCGACCTCGATTCAAAGTTCTCCCCTACCGACAGTTGCTTACGTCACACGCTGCCGCTTCTCGGTCGGGGAGACGTACCTTCCCCCACCACCATTTCCGACCGTGGGAACAAGAGTCCCCTTCAATGTTCCCATACAGGCGGGCGACTGGCATTTGCTTTCGTGAAACGTATGCCCGACGGAAATATTTCCAACCCTAAAATTTCACTTGCGCTATGGAAACACTTCATTGGACGTGTACACCGATCATTGATTGATAAATTCCTCGACATGGACTATTGCGTGAAAGTAATGAAAGTGTACTGTTGACGAAGGAACGGTATACATTGAGCGTTTTTTCTTTTTTTCAAGTATTACACGTTATCTCGAAGCCTTGCAAAACCCTACTTCCATTAATGGCAGTCGATTACCTTTCCAACATTTTTAATGGTGCTATGCCATGAAAGTATGTGTTGCTGTCATTGGAGTGATTATCCTCGCCTGCAAGTCTTTCGATACGGCAGGTATTGAATGATGCCATGAATAGAAAACACTTACTCACTTTTTACGTCGACGGGAAACAAACGAAGGAGGCCATTGCGTCTTTTGAAAAATTCGCCCGTTGGAACTTCTTTTTTTCTTCCCGGCGTCCCCTGCCCCACTCGCTGCGTTTAGGTTCGTGGTGGGGGAACCCGTCCCCCACCACCGGATCAAGCGTGGGAACTACCCCACACACCGGGTTCCCAGGAAAGTTGTCTTCGTTGACCCCAAGAATTTCCCCACCCCCGGATTCTTTCCACGTGGCGGTACTTCGCACGAAGAGAGAGTGCGTTACAAAAAATTTGTGGACGAATAAAACTTTGAAACGGTATGGAGGGAAATGTTTATAACTGACTGCACGAAATGGATTACGTCGCACTGGTTTTTTCTGAAACAGTCTTCATCAATGAATTAGAGAATGAGGGATACAAATACATCTTCCACTAAGGACGCTGAATAATCTGATTCGCCAAGTAATACTTTCCAACTGCAACGAAAGAAAATGCTCGTGACGAGGGAGCATAATTTTAGACGATTCCGGCATTTAACGCGACTCCGGTGTGTATGGAAAAGGTGTTTGCGATATTCCGTGTCCACCACGGCTAAAAATTTATTTCAAAGTCACGGGGGACTGCATTGGGAATGATGCATCACATTTTAGAATTTTCTTTCATTCCCGTGATTTAATGAAGGGGAAAATAGGCGCTCTGGGATTTTCTCACCCGCGCGGTTACCCGAAGGAATGTTTCTTATTTCAGTAGCCGCCTTTCCGTCGGCCGATGTGCGCAGAGAAAGAGTCTGTGAATCGCCGGGAGAAGCACGCCCGCACCATCTAGCGGCGGCGGCGGAACCATACTCGGACAGTTCGCAGCCAAGTGCGAAATAGGCGACCAGCTTGTTATTAGTTAATTTATGGTATATTAATACGAGACGCAGTCATTCACTAGTAACCGAAGAAGGGGAGAATATCAATAACATTCTCGCTTTTTCTGCATTTCCCTTGCAAACCATTCCTAATTAACATGCTGAAGTAACACAATGGCAAGAATGGTTTCCAATGCGGTGCACGAAAAAAAATTATGTTAGAATTATGGAGTTATGACTAAATTTATCAAAGTTTTCGGTTCACGAGGGACATCAAAATATTTGGTAGAAATCAGCAAAGGATTTGGGTAAAGTGTATGAAATTGGATTGCTATTTGTCAACTTACAGGCCACAGAATTTTTTTTCCCGTGTCTTATATGTCTTCGGGAGGCAATTTATATTAAGCAGACAACATTCCCCTATTAATAAAAATTAGCAGTACTTGCAAGAAGTGGCATTTTTGATAAGCGAATTCCATGATTTTCCACCGTTGGTTGCTATGTTACGTCGCACGTAACGTTGAAAGAATTAGCGATGCAAAGTTTCCATTATTTGCTGTACTCGCGTTACGTCTTGCATTGAAATGTTTATGTGTAGCAAACAGCCAACAGGAAACCAAATAACTTCGTTACTAAGGGTAAACTATATCGTTCAGCGCTCAAGCGAAACTGCTCAATGTCACGAAAAGCTTTCCAAATAATTGAGTTATGCTTTGAAAATCATTGTGGAAGAGACGAGTGTGTTCATTAACATATACTCAAGGCAGAAGGCACGGAAATTTATTGCTACGGATTAAGTCGTTCCGTGCGTTTTAATACAGTGTAGAGAAATGTGGATTGCCTACTCATAAGATATTAATTAATCGGTTCTCTCCCTTTACTGACTAAATGTACGGCTATACTCCGAAACTCTGCGAACTTTTCTCGTGTACTGCGAATATGTACAACTATGGGAGTTCGGTTTAAGGATAAGTCGTTGACACTGGCAGACAGTGACGATATCACTTATTGAGAAGAGGAAGGATATTTGACGTATGTAGGGTGCAATCGAGGAAGGAAAGTAGACCTGACTACTCACGAGGAATAATTAATTCGCATAAGGAAATTCTTCGATCGCTCGCGAAAGGATGTAATTTCCGCTTCACTCCGATGGCAAAGAGACTGGAGAACGATTGTCATTCACCGTGGCATGCAAAAATGTAGTAAGAACTTACGGTACCGTTAGGGAAAATGTAAAATTGAATCGTGGACAACTGCGGGGCAGCAACTCGGGCACGAAACATTTTCAGAGTAGGAAGGAACGGTGACAAACAGTTAAATCGCTCACTGCATTCGTCGCGGAATCGATATGCTAATGAAATGGTCCGGTATTTACGGCTAATCAATGAATCACTTCTAATCACCTAACCTAAGGTATAACCGAGCCGAGTTCTTTCCCCGCTTATCCGTGTTATCGCGACGAGCACCTACGTCCGAGATGTTCTCTGCCTCGCGGCCCCCCTGCCCTGCACCCGCGATGCCGAGAATCGTCAGCCGCACGGAGTGTATTCCTGCCTGGAGTCGAAGCGGTCCGCTCCCTCCGAACGCCGAAATGAAATGCAAATCGCGGGCGGAGGAAAGACACCGCTTGACAGTCGTCACTTCACTGGCAGATGATCATTTACGAGGCGGTCGTGTTCCGATCATGTACGTTTAAACGATACTGTGTTTGATGAATGGATTATTTACATATATTCCGTGCTTCGCGTCGTTGGAATACAGTGCGGTGTTTCATTGTTGTAAATGACAACATTTGTTTTTTCCGCATTTCACGACAATTGACCGCGGATGAGTCGATAAATCATTCATCGTGGCTAGCGTTCGCATACTTGCGCCGAGTCGCAATCCGGGATAGAAATCCCACCGAGAGACGATATTTCAAATTCCGCTCTGGACGTCCACGGCGAGCGACTGCGAAAAGGCCTCCCGCGCCATCTGTCGGCGGATTCTGAATTACTACTCGATCAGCGGTAGCTGTCGTGAGAAGACGACGCGAATAATTATTATCAGTTATAATTAGTCCATGTTTATCAGCGGTTACTCACATAACGCCGGTTATGTAGTGTTCTTTGTGACGCACAGCAAACGCGAGGAAATGAGTGAAAGTGTCTGTGTCGATGGATGTATAGGAAAAGTGAGTGAAATGCACGAGAATCAATAGTGTGATGAAAACAGCGATTCTGATAGCCGTGCAGGTGAATACTGTGATCCACAACCAGCGAGCCGAGTAAGTACGCTATTACTTATTTAAACACTTTTCACGCTCGTATTCGTTGACTGTGTTGTTCCTTGCGTTTCTCTTTCGTGTGGAAAAGTAAACTGTGTAGTGATTAATTCACTGTTTGACGATGATGACGGTTGATTGATCCCAACGTGTAATTGTGTATCCTAAGAAAACCGAAATTATTCGTGGCGTCCTTAATTGTTACAAGTTGAGTGAATCGTGGCTTAATTTAAAACTGTTTGCCTTTTCTGTGCTAAGGCGTTGATGGTTATCCCTTGCACTTTGTATGTTAGGCACTGTGCACTGTTTGAAATGTTGACGAAAGAGTGGAAGGAAGAATATTTTTCGCTAATTTCTTCCTTAGCAACGGATTGCTGGTTTCACATTAGTGAACTACGGAATAATTAAATGGAAGTGTTTAGCGTGTTATATCGTCGTCCTTAAATTTGCATGAGTGAAGTGATTTTAATTGGCAGATCTTGATTAGTAATACGTGTCAATGCTAAGTCTAGCAAGTGCAATGAAAGAACAATTAACGATGTTGACGATTACACGTCCCATTCCTACCGTCAGGCGTCGTTGGTTATTCTTAACGTTCCTTTCGTGGGAATGTAATTCCTTTTGTGCTATTTCATTTTTTTCTTGGCAGCGGAATAACGTAAATAATTAGGGCAGGGATATTGTAACGTAAATAATTTGGGCAGTTTTATGGTAAGCTGTGATAACTTAACATGTGATTTTAAAAGCGAACTGTTAGCATAACGGAGCCCAAGGAATGTTATCGGACGTAGTAGAGGAATTACTTTTCAAACGTCAAAGGCAAACTCACAAACATTTCCCATATTGTACTGCCTCTTTCAGTAATTCCTGATTGCTACATCATTTCCTTCGCCATACGAATGTTAACAGTGACATCCGTACTTGATATATTGGTTTGAAAATCGCTTGGAAATCGTCGAAAACCACGTAAGACTCTGCATCATGCGGTACGTTTTGGTGGATATTTTGAGGTACAAGAGTACTCTATATTCCAATTATGCAAATGTTCACCACATTGCGCTTGAATCTTGGCTTAATTTACGATATTATATGCGACTTTAAGGCGGGGATTTGGTCGTTCGATGTGCCATTGTTGTGGAGAACATTAATAGTTCACGACAATTGACAATCGATGGTTCATTAGGTATGGCAAGGATTCGCATATTGCCGCTGCGTTGCGAATAATTATCCCAATTGCTTTCCCACGCGCGATTCCTAATTCCCAACAGCGATGCGCGCAGTGGACTGCTGGAGGTTCCCCCCGCACCATCTAGCGGCCGAATCTGTATTACCACTCGATCGCTCTTGCTGCGGCAGCTGTGGTGAGAAGACGTCGCGAGTAACTAATATCAGTGATAATTGTATAATGTTTATCAGCTGTAACTGACATAACGCCGGTTCTGTAGTGTTCTTTGTGACGCTTGGCAATCGTGAGGAAAGGATTGAAAGTGTCTGTGTCGCTGGATGCATAGGAAAAGTTAGTGAAATGTACGGGAATGAAGTGTGTTGACAACAGCGATTGTGATCTACAGCCGAAGAGCCGAGTAAGTACGCTGTTACTTATTTTTCCACTTTTTACATTCATAATCGTTGTCTGTGTTATTCCTTGGCTTTCTCTTTTGTGTAGAAAGTGAACTGTGATGTGATTAATACACTGTTTGACGATGATGACGGTTGATTGATCCCAGCGTTTAATTGTGCATCGTAAGAAAACATAAATTACTCGTGGCGTCCTTAATTGTTTCAAGTTGAGTGAATCGTGGCATAATTTAAAAGTGTTTGCCTTTGAATGTGCTAAGACGTTGATGGTTTTCCCTTGCACTTTGTATCTTAGGCACTGTGCACTGTTTGAAATGTTGACGAAGGAGTTGAAGGAAGAACATTTTTCGCGAATTCCTTAGCAACGGATTGTTTGGTTTCACAAAATTTATTACGGAATATTTTAATGGAAGTGTTTACGGTGTTACATCGTGGTCGTATACTCTGTATGTGTGAAGTTATGTGCATTGGCAGATCCGGATTAATAATAAGTGTAATGCTATGGTATTTGGACTGCTGTTATGAAAGCAGTCAGCGATGTCGAATAGTGCACACCCGCATTTCCACTGTCAGCCGGCGTTGATTATTGTTAACGTGCCTTTCGTCCGAATATAATTCCTTGTGTGATATTTCATAACTTCTTCGCAGTGGAACTACATAATTAATTAGGGCAACGATAACATTCCATGGTAATGCTGTGTTAAGTTGACATGTGACTTGAAAAGCGTAGTGTTAGCATCACGGAGGCCAAAAGAATTTTATCGGATATGGAAAAGGAATTAATTGTAAAACGTCAAATCACAAACGTTTCCTCAGACTCGTGAAATTGGAGACCAGCAAAACGCCATTGTCATATGATTGAATGGAAACCGTGAAATGTTGTAAGTAGCGGCACTCATACGCAAGTTTATTTGTGATTTTGCAAAATTATGTTCATCGTTGGTTATCGGAAATGTGGGAACGCATTGTGCAAAGCGTCGAAGACTATTTTAAGTCCTCGACACTCATTTTCGCACACCGCATGTGTTATGATTTTCGGGAAAAAATGTAAACTGTGCTCTTTCAATGCGTTACTGATTGTTACGAGGTAACCGTAGGGGCTCGAAATTTCAAAAGGTTTCGCCATGGGTGATAATTACTCGATGTCATTACATCAAACTTTATAATCGCTGGTCTTTCCCGGGGAAGGGAATGAGAAATGTGATTGTTGACGTGCTAATTATCCTTAGCAACCGGGTGTTTGCTGGTTTCATTGCAGTTGTTTTCAATTGTTTGAACAAGTACTGACGCTGAAGTTGTTGCACCGATTTGCGTGTGGGAAGTGTACCACTACTAATTGCTTGCATTGAAAAATTCTTATTGTTGCGAATTAAGTATCGATAGTAAGTATCGTACGTTTGCGTTTCATTGTCTTTGATAGGCCGTCGAAATTGTGCTTCGTAGGACGTCGTGCGTTTGATGAGTAACTGTTACAATAAATCTGTAATGGAATTGATGTAATGAATCGTTCACGAAACAACTCCGCGATTAATGTATTTCTCGAATGCATCTGCAAGCTTTTTTTTTCGTTTAACCGATTGCAGGCGTGCCATTACAACGTAAACGAGACATAATGAAAGAAAGAAATTGCGTCCTTCATGTTCCGGGAGCACAATTTTATCCATCGCATGACAACGCAAGTTCGGACGACAGCATTTTGTTTTGCTTTTCTCCAGGCTCGACACCCCCGATACCGGCTGCCTAGTCAGTGTGCGTGTCGAGACTTGCAGGAACTCAATTCGTATGGGAGTGGAAGTGGTCCGCTAGTTTTGAACGCGAAAATAAAATGCGATACGCCGAGCGACGCTCGGTGGTCGGCAGTTAATAGCATTGCCCGGATTTAATTTCCTTCAGTCAAAATTAACATTCACCAACGATGAGAAATGTGCAGGTTTACAATGATGTGTTCATAGATTGAATTTATAAGTGGTTTTACGTGCGAAACGGACGCAAGCTTTGCGTCTTCGGACGAAAAGGCTATGTGCCATTGCTGTCATTAATAGTAATTGTTCGAGACAGTCAAGATCCGAGGACTCGACAGCGTATGCATTGGCATTGTTGACCTCGGTCGTAAACAATAGCCCGGGTGCGCTCTCCCTCGGGGGATCGAACGTTCAAACTTGTGTTTGCACGCGCCCGGCGAGGCAGGCACCGGACTGCGGAGTGGCCTCCGTCGCACCATCTAGCGGCAGCGCGTGTTACTTTTTGAGCACTCACGATGCAATACTTGTCCCGGGATGCGGATGACGAGATTAATTATTACATTGTTGCAAGTTTGTCAGTGACACCTGACATTACGTCGTTTGTATCTTCCACCTTTTGACGCAACACACGTGTAAGAAAAGGAATGATGAATGATCAATAGCCGATCCGGTTAATGAAGGGAATCGCACGTAGCAGGGTTTTAATTATTACGCTATGAATTAATTTTCGTTTCCAGAAAATCTTAAAGGAGAATACTAATCGTTGAAAGCATTTCACAAATTGACCTTCGTCTTCTTTTTTTAAAGAATTTTTCTCGGCATTTTCTGGCAATGCATAGCTCGTGGTAGCTGAGTTAAAATATTTTTTTAAGTTTAATAGTTGCCAGTTTCCCGCAGTAGTTGGATGTGCTTTAGTGTCTCTCAATTCCGTTATTTCATGTACTCGATATTTGAAAATGTGTTTCTGAAAAATGTCTGTAGCAACGGTGTGCTTGTTACTGTAATGGCGATTTCTTTCAGCTCCCATCGCTTAGTGAATGTCGCCTGTTGTTGTGTCAACTGTTTCATGATCGAAATTATTTTGGGTATGCATTTCATTTTAAAAATGGATTCGCAGGAAATGGAGCATTATGGAATGCAGACAGGAAAAGCAGTTCTCTCAAGGAATAATTTCGAGAAGTACATTGTTCGGCGTTACATTACTTTATGTAAATTTTCCGGGCTTGACTGTTTTAAGCGCGGTTTCTCTACGAATGACAACGAATGTATCAACCTAGGAACAGAAATATATTATCCAAGAGTGGTGAATAAAAAAGTTATATCGATCGTTCGTGGAACAATATAATTTTCGCTGTAATCACCGACGTTTCCTTCATGAGATGTCATTTACTATACTTACGGAATTTACTCGAGCGAAATGATTTTTTTCAGTATGTACGATGTAAGTAACTTACGTGTAGAATACGGAAGGAATGGTATGGGCCTAAGAAATGGCATGGACTGCACAAAGGCAGCGTTCTGCGCGATAAGGAAAAGTTAACTGGGAAAACTGAAGTGGCGTGTTTCAATCGTTTCACTTGAAGGAAGTGGGAGTACTGCCATTTCACGTAAAAGAAAATGCAATGCACATCCTTCAACGCATGCATGTGGTGAATAACTTGTAATTAGTTCTCATAAGGATAGGGGAAAAAAATAAAAAGTGATACCAACAGCAACCCGGTGTTCCAGGCGGTCACCCATCCAAGTACTATCCGGGCCCGACGTTGCTTAACTTCGGTGATCGGACGAGAACCGGTGTATTCAACGTGGTATGGCCGTTGGCGAAGATATGTATGGCTTTTGAAGAATGTTATACTCATTCGGTGATTAGATTCGATAGTTCACTATCTGACTTTGTAACAATTTGGAGTTAAATGTCATACAGGAATGAAATTGAGCATCAACGGCGCATAAATTCCATTTCAAAAGTATCAGTTTCGGAAATGGATCTGTAAGAGTTAGTTTTCATAAATGTTGCGGAAAGGAAGACAGCTGAAGCGCGGACCTCCCGTGACAAAGTAGAGGCTTTCGAAGATGGATTACAATGGGCTGCCAACGTGGAATATGGAGTGAACTGAAAATGATGGAATAACGGACAAACGGTTTGACGTAAGAGAAACTGTCCCACCAGTTTTCTGAGTAACAAAGTGCCTTTTGTTGTCATAACAAGGAAATAACATTAACGATCGTCTCGTGCGGCTGCAAGTAGACAAAATTTGAACGCACTGGACGGATTGTCATGCAACGAGGAACTGTGGAGACGTTACGGAGGACTTTACATATAGCGATAGTAGAAATTCATGTACGCGATAGAGGGAAGGAAAAACATCTGCCATGAAGATAAGGAAAGAGAAAATAATGTTGCATAAATTATTAATTTGTGGGAACATTGTATCTGTTACGCTCGTGGAAAAACGACTTTTGAACTTGAACATTTGAGAGAGCCCGGAGACACCGTCACACTTCGCTTTGACAATGCGACGGCAACAATCACAGACTGTTGGAATGAAATAACTGATGAATGATCAACAATCTGTTGCTATGGCAACCAAGGATTAATCATAAAAAATTAGGACCTTCTGAGCACTAAAAATGAGATATGGACTACCGTTGTGAATTTTAAAGTGGAACTTCGTTTTTGTCGTTGAAGTAAGCAATGGAAACATCACACTGAATGATGTAGGGCCCTAAAAAGGGCCGTTGGGGCGCTACCAAGTAATTTACTTGGAGCTGGTGTACTTGGTCACAGCCTTGGTGCCCTCAGACACGGCGTGCTTGGCCAGTTCACCGGGGAGCAGGAGCCTGACGGCGGTCTGCACCTCCCTGGAGGTGATGGTGGAGCGCTTGTTGTAGTGAGCGAGACGGGAAGCCTCGGCGGCGATCCTCTCGAAGATGTCGTTGACGAAGGAGTTCATGATGTTCATGGCCTTGGAGGAGATACCGGTGTCAGGGTGGACCTGCTTCAACACCTTGTAGATGTAGATTGCGTAGCTCTCCTTCCTCCTGCGCTTCTTCTTCTTGTCTCCCTTGGAGATGTTCTTCTGGGCCTTGCCGGCCTTCTTGGCAGCCTTTCCGCTAGTCTTGGGTGGCATGTTGGTATCAACGTTGCGTAGCAGCGAGATGTATCTGAAAAGTTCAGTTCAACAATGTTTATTGCACGAGAATAACAATACATAAAATATGACAGCAACAATAACAATATATACAAAAATTCTCGTGCAGCCGTTTAGACTTTCGTCTCTTCAGCACTACTGGGGTTGAACACTGGTACGGGAGTGGTATAGGCCCGGCATTTGCCCTAAGGACGGCGGGAAACCCGTAAAACCGCCGTCAGGCCACCACGGTACAATAAACTATGAAGTATCAACGTGCCAAGGATAAAATACGTTAATATGATAACAGAAATATATATATATATATAATTAACAAATATAGTCTTTTCTCTGAATTCACTGGGGGTCCAAATAAATAGTAATAAATAGATAAATAGATAAATAAATAAATAAATAAATAATTAAATAAATAAATAAATAAAGGGTAGATTGTCTCTACTCCATCACTGGTATCACTTGGGGAGCACTGGGGGGGGGCGGGGGCACTAGGACACTGTCTTCCTCACTGGGTTGGGGGTTCAGTGTTCTGATGTTCTTCTTTGGCCTCCGTTTCTTGGGTCGCAGAGGGAGTCCTGGGGTGATTGTCAACGTCTCGGGGGCGGGAATCACTGGTGAAATGGACGATGACGGAGGCAGTTGAACGTCGGGCAGGAATAGGTGAAGGTGGTCGCTGATGAATCTGGGAGCGGAGTATAGCTTCTGCTTGATGGATCTGGTGACGACTCCGTTCCCAGGAAGCATAATGTCGCCGAAAAGTCGTGGATTGTGCTCTGCGATCCTCCCAGCGGTGTTACTCCTTAGCCGGCATAATCTGTGGAGGAGAGGCTCGATATTAGTGACTTCGTAGACGTGCTTCCTGCTGGTGCGAGGGTGCAACAAGAAGGTTTGACGTAGGACACGCCTTTCAAACGAGGCGTATCTCTGAAGGGAATTGTTGTACGGGAGCACAGCAAGTGCGGCGTACTCCATAACTGGTCTAATGAAAGATTTGTATAGGAGCAGGCCGCACCTCTCTGATACTCCGCGCCCCCTTGCTCTGACTGCGCGGATGAGGTTACTCCTTCTGTTGCATCTCGCCATGATGTCTGCGACATGTTTCCTGAAAGTGAGGTTCTGATCAATTAGGACTCCTAGGTAGGTGGCTGTGGTGGACTGGGAGACCCTTTGGTTCCATAGGGTCACCTGGTGTTGTTGGTAGAATTTCTTCCCTAAGGGCTTGATGATGATTAGCTGCGTCTTCTTCGGATTTGGCCTCACTCTCCAGTCCTTGAACCATTTTCCAGGCGTGACAGCATGGTCTGCATGTTGTTTACCGCCGTCCGCGGTGTCAGGGGCTGTGCTCCATAGGGCAGTGTCGTCGGCATACTGTATTACTTCCACGGTTTTTCTCTGTTTCCTGTCCGTGGGTATGTCGTGGCAGTACAGCGAGAAGAGTAGGGGGGATAGCACGGTTCCCTGGGGTACGCCGGCTTGTAGGGGGAAAGCGGAGGAGAGCTGGGGCCCGACTCTGACCTTCGCGCTTCTGTTTCTGATGAAACAGTTTATCAGCCTCAGGAGGTCCTGCTCCATCCCGGGCAGCTTCTCAAGCTTGTACATAAGCCCGTCGTGCCATACGCTGTCGAAAGCCCTTTCTATGTCCAGGAACAGTGCTGCTGTGTATCTGTTCCTGTTGATCCCTTCTGCTGCTGTGCTGGTGAGGAGAGTGAGGGGGTCCGTGGTGCACCGGTGTGGTCTGAATCCGTACTGGAGTTGTGGTAGTGCTCCGTTTTCCTCCAGTAGTTTGGTCAGGCGCTGCACGATGATCCTCTCAAACCATTTCCCAATGGTGCTGGTCCAGGCTTATCGGCCGGTAGTTCTCCGCTTTGGAGCTGTCTTTGCCTGGCTTGGGTATCATGATCATAGTCATTTTCTTCCAAGCTTTGGGGTAGTATCCCAGTGCCAGCGCTGTGTTGAAGATGTTCTTTAGAGGTTGTAGGCACGCTGGTGAGTGCGAGAGGTGTATGGTTTTTATACCATCTTCGCCGGGTGCCTTGTTTTTCCTCGGTTTAGCAGATGCCATGTCCTCCTCGGTGATACTTCTGAGGATGCCCGTCCTTTCCCTCTCCTCAGGTAATTCTTCCCGTGGCAGGAATCGCCCCTTCTTCCATCTGGCGTGGAAGGAACAAGTTTCCATGTTCTTTTTGTTGAACAGGGGGTCTTTCATCGGCGAGTAAACTTCTTGCAGTACTCTCCGGAATTCCTCTGCCTTCTCGGATGGCTCTGCTATGGGGTTGTCGTCGGGACCCTTCAGTGAGGTGTGCGTCTGGGTACACTGTCCTGTCAGCATCTTGAATTTCCTCCAGAACGCGCCGCCGTCCCGGTAGTCGAGGTTTTTGCAGGCCCTTTCCCAGGCTTTTTCTTTCGTCTCGATCGCACTCCTGCGGATGATAGCGTTTTGCCTGTTCCACTCTTGTTTTACTACCGGGTCTCTGTTCCGGATCCATTCTCGGTAGAGCGCCCTCTTTCCTTTGATGAGCTTCACTATGTGTGGGGCAAGCGGTGGGCAGGCGGTGTCAATTTTCTTCACTGGGATTGCCTTGGCTGCTTCGGCGAATGCTTTCTCCACAGTTTCTATTGCAGCGTCTACTTCCGGTACGTTGTGTAGTTCTCCAATGCCTTCTGTTTTGGCTTGCACAGTCCTGTTGAAAGCTTCCCAGTCCACTTTCTTCCAGTCCGGCCTCTCGATGATGCAGGTCCCTCGTTGTCTCACCCACCTGAAAGAAAAGGAGAACGGGAGGTGATCAGATGTAATGCAATCGTCTACGTTGACCCGTCCGCACTGAGGCATAAGGTCACTCGTGACGATTGCGTGGTCGGGGTTGGAGGCTCCTCTTCCTATGGACGTGGGGGAAGGGATGTCCAGCCGCACCAAGGGGGCTGCGGAGGAGGAAGGAAAGGAGATGGCGGCCCTTCGCTGTGGTGGCGTGGTCCCTGAAGGCGTGATGGCGAGCGTTGAAGTCCCCGAGGAGTATTGTGGGCTTCTTGCTGTCCACGATGAAGTCCAGGAGCTTCATCGGTAGCGGCGCTCGTGGTCTGCAGTAGACTACGCAGATCTGCACGTCTTTCTGTCCGAGCCGCACACTCGCCATCACAGCGTCGTTCCCCTCTGGCAGGCAGTTCTCCGGGATGTCCAGATGTTTGGCCGCAAGGTCGGAGCGGATCAATATGGCGACTCCACCGGATCGTGGTTTTGTCCTCGGCACGGAGAACTCCTGGAAGCCAGAGATTTTGATTTTAATGGAGGGTTTAAGGAAGGTCTCCACCAGCCCCATGATGGCGACCTCCTGCTCCTAATGTGTTCCCGGAGCAGTGACCGTTTTTGGGTCACAGCTCCGTTAATATTCAGGAACGACACTTTTGGGGACTCAGCCATGATTGGTTTAAACTCTGCTCGCTGCTCCCCGCGTAGGTTCTCCATCCGAAGATGGTCCTCGCTGCTACCCTCATGACGTCCTGCGACCTCCTCTGCGACGCTGTGGTGAACGGTGTCCCGGATGACCTGCGCCATGAAGCGGATCACCTGGTTCCTCGTCGCTGGCTGGTCCCCTGGTTGTGCCTGCAAGAGATCAGAGAAGAAATCGACCCTCAGGGGTGTGGACTTGGCGCTGTTCCTCCGGGCGCTCATGGCGTGCCGGAGAGACAGCGCGCTCGTGTGTGTCCCGAGGCGGAGGGTGCCGCCCCTGGACACGAGAGGCACCATGCGGCGGGGGCCGCTCCTGGGTGCGGGTGACCTTCCTGGTTCGTGGTGGGCGGGCCGGCTCGCACCGATACAAGCGGCGTCTAGTGAGAAACCTTTCCCCAAGGTCCTCCCACACTCCGCCATCCTGGCTCTTGGGACGAGGACTCTCACGACGGTCGTCTTCCTGTTCCTCCGTGTATAGATCCTCCATGCCTCCTTTACCGGGATGTTCAGCTCCAGGAGGCGCTCCACCAGGTGGTCCACCCTCGTGGCGTAGTCCACTCCTAAAATGACAAAGTC